>NC_083772.1:996322-998822 GCF_963514075.1 Conger conger | reverse complement strand
GGGGAGCGCGGAACAGAACAGAGACAGGGGGATTTGTAAATATGCGATACTTATGCAATAGCCAAATCAGGTTGTTTTTATCATAACCATCTATTATTGTAAACTACATTGTATATTGTGAATAAAATGTAAAAAGCCTTGTATTATTCCCCTGGCTGACTCCAGCAGCTTTGAGAACACACAAAGCCGCATCAGAAGGATTCAGGGGCTGGTCATGTGATTTCAGCTGCAATCCCTTTGATGTGATTCCTGCGACACGACCTGCTTGCCTGAAGCTATTCTCTGATCCTGCCGAAAAGCCCGGCGTTTCTGCGGAGAGGAGCCAGCTGCCTTTCACATGAATCTCCTCGGAGACGACAGAGGCGCTGCCGCCAATCAATCCCCCCTCCGGCCTGCGTTGCGGTCCCGCTCCCCTGACCAGGTGTGTGTTATTCCCACAGACAGGTGTGTGTTATACCCACAGACAGGTGTGTGTTATACCCACAGACAGGTGTGTGTTATTCCCACAGACAGGTGTGTGTTATTCCCACAGACAGGTGACCTGACCAGGTGTGTGTTATTCCCACAGACAGGTGTGTGTTATTCCCACAGACAGGTGTGTGTTATTCCCACAGACAGGTGTGTGTTATACCCACAGACAGGTGTGTTATTCCCACAGACAGATGTGTGTTATTCCCACAGACAGGTGTGTGTTATTCCCACAGACAGGTGTGTTATTCCCACAGACAGATGTGTGTTATTCCCACAGACAGGTGTGTGTTATTCCCACAGACAGGTGTGTTCTGCTCGCCGTCACACCTGAGGCCGTCACACTTGAGTCACACGTCCGCGGCGAACTGTTTACAGCAACGCGTCACTATTGAACGATTTTAAATGAACACACAATCTAGTTCGTCACCAACACCTTTTTAATACAAGTGGATGTGACTTGGGTCTGACGATGCTAGATGATTCATTGATGACCTATGATTTATTTGATTTAAGGTAAGAACAAATATCGCATTGATTAAAGTATATTTAACTATATTTTTACAGCCAAATAATTGCCCACTTTTGTTCTCTCAGGGTTTCCCCATTAGCTAATGTTAGCCATCTTGGTAAATGCTAAATGGTTCACATGAATATAGCGCCTTAATCCAAAGTGCTGTACAATTGATTCTTCTCATTCACACACACACAACAACAACAACAACAACAACAACAACAACAACAACGACGTGCAAGGCACCAAGCTCTTGATCTGTCAGCGTTAGCGCTGCCTGCCGTTATTTCACAACGCTATGTAGCTCAAAAACAATCGGAGCCGTAAAAACAGGCGTCACAGAAGCTCCGCGCCGACATCATGGTATCCGTCAGTACACCGCGACTGTGCGTTATTACAGTACAGCGGCTCCCTCTAGTGGCCAGTGTGTGTAAATGTACTACTCTGACATCAGACTTCTCTCAATTGAATGGCTAATGCTCTCGTCTTCAGAATTATGTGTTTAATATAATAACTGTAAAATATTTTAAAATTATGCCTACTTTGCACACGAGACACTGTTGCAGACTTCAAACATTAAGGCATAAGATTACTAATCAATACACAAGAACTGAACCATATTGACTTTCATTAAGCAATTAGTATAATGAGCGATATAAAATATAAAATGAATCTGCCAAGACGACTGATCAATTGTTTATTATGAGCGAATGTTCTGAGACAATTATTCAACGGTCAAAATATGACTGCCGCAAGCAGTCACGTGATGCACATTTCTTTTCTATTTTTAAACACGTTCCTGATTCACCAGCCTGAGGCCGGGACGGTTTTATTGATCAGTTTTGTCTTAATGAAAATAATAAATTAGGCATGGAAATAATTTGAGCGTTGTGCATTAATTTAAAAAACGGAGGAGGATTTATTGTGTTATAAAAGCAATAAATGGGCGGTCGTTGAGTGTGACATTATGCAGGGAAGAATTTTACCGTTTTCCAATAACGGGAAGTAGCTAATGAAGAGCCGCGGCTCTAATCACCGCGTCGCTGCTGGTCACGCCACGAATGCTAATGCTAATACCTGACCTGTCAATCAAGTCAAGTCAAGACAACTTTATTCTTCGCTAAAAGGGCAATTACATATGACAGCCCACAGCAACACCGAACATGTACAATGCACACACATAACACAATGCACACCGCAACAATACACACACATAACACAATGCACACACATAACACAATGCACACCGCATTAGCGCAAATTCACACTGACGCTCACGTCCTGCGCAACAGCGCCAAACGTTACGCAGAAATAAACCAACCGTGCAAAGCCGCATATCAAATCCGAGTATTTTCACCTCGAAGTCCATTACATTACTATTATTCAGCAGACACTCCTATCCAAAGCAACGCATAATAGGTACAACCGAACATCATGAGAACAACTACAGAACAGGTCGGAGCAATTCATAAAGCATCACCGTGCACAGCCATGAACATAAAGTCTAGGACACATGGC
>NC_083772.1:986322-988822 GCF_963514075.1 Conger conger | reverse complement strand
CACTGAGAGAGAGAGAGAGACATTAACACTGCACTGAGAGAGAGAGAGAGAGACATTAACACCGCACTGAGAGAGAGAGAGAGAGAGAGAGAGAGACATTAACACCGCACTGAGAGAGAGAGAGAGACATTAACACTGCACTGAGAGAGAGAGAGAGACATTAACACCGCACTGAGAGAGAGAGAGAGAGACATTAACACTGCACTGAGAGAGAGAGAGAGAGAGAGAGCGAGAGAGACATTAACACTGCACTGAGAGAGAGAGAGAGAGAGACATTACCACCGCACTGAGAGAGAGAGAGACATTAACACTGCACTGAGACTGAGAGAGAGAGAGAGAGAGAGAGAGAGAGAGAGAGAGACATTAACACTGCACTGAGACTGAGAGAGAGAGAGAGAGAGAGAGAGAGAGACATTAACACTGCACTGAGACTGAGAGAGAGAGAGAGAGAGAGAGAGACATTAACACTGCACTGAGAGAGAGAGAGAGAGAGAGAGAGAGAGAGAGAGAGACATTAACACTGCACTGAGAGAGAGACAGAGAGAGAGAGACATTAACACTGCACTGAGAGAGAGAGAGAGAGAGAGAGAGACATTAACACCGCACTGAGAGAGAGAGAGAGAGAGAGAGAGACATTAACACTGCACTGAGAGAGAGCAAGAGAGAGAGAGAGAGAGAGAGAGAGAACAGTAACCTGGGGAAGGTTTTCTGCTGTATTTTAAACGGCCTTCCTTATCAAGCACAATGTCTTGAGTAATGGTCAGATTGGCTTCCTACCAAAACATCGAACTAGTGACCACAATTACACTCTACACACCCTAATTAACACCCATGTTTTACAAAAAAACAACAGAAAATCTTTGCATGCTTTGTAGACTAAGAAAGCATTCGACTCAATTTGCCACAATGGATTATTTTATAAAATTTTGCAAAGCGGTGTAGGGGGTAAATTCTATGATTTAATCCAATCTATGTATTTGGACAACAAAAATGCTGTAAAAATTGATAACAGCAGAACAGAATACTTCACTCAGGGGCGTGGGGTGAGACAGGGCTGTAGCTTGAGTCCAACTCGGTTCAATATCTACATCAATGAGTTAGCGGTGGTATTGGAACAATCTACAGCTCTTGGACTCCCCCTGAACAATACGGAAGTGACATTTCTGCTCTTTGCTCTTTCGCCCTCTGAACTACAGCAGCATCTAGATCTGCTGGAGCAATTCTGTCAGAACTGGGCCCTGACAGTTAATTTGGGCAAAACAAAGATTGTGATCTTCCAAAAGAAAGCCAGATCACAGGCAGGCAGACACCTTTTCACTGAATCCCTGCATGCAGAATTTATTAGAAACATTCTCAGAATCCAAAGGAAAACACCCACAAATGCATGCAGAGCAGAATTAGGCAGATTCCCATTGGCATTAAACATACAAAAAAGATCCTTAAAATTCTGGATCCACCTAAAATCTAGTGCTGAGAACACCATAAAGTTTCAAGCATACAAAACCCAAGAGGTCAGCCCTAAAACCAGTCCCCTTTGCCAGTTGGTTCTGAGGTTAACTAACACACTAACCCATGATTCTCAGACCAACACTGCTTTCCAAAATCAAACCAAAATTACCCAAATTATGAAACAAAGTGAGAAAACATATCTGGAACATTGGAGTGACCAAACCAAATCACAATCCAAATTAGAATGCTACCTCAACCTAAAGAGAGATTATGAATTAGCGGAATATCTTTAGATTCAAAGATACAAAGCAGAGGCAAATCCTCACCAAATACAGGCTCAGTGACCACAGCCTAGCAATTGAGACAGGCAGATACAAAAAATCATGGCTGCCAAGAGACCAACGCATTTGTGTTCACTGCAGGACTGGTGAGGTTGAGACAGAGACGCACTTTCTCCTTCATTGTGATAAATTCACAAAAGAAAGAGCCCACTTTTTCAAAAAACTTTCAAAAATAATACCTGATTTAGACTCATTAAGCAACACAGGTAAACTGACTATAATACTGGGAGAGGGGCAAACAGCTCCTCTGGCGGCCCAGTTTGTCAAAGCCTGTCATGATGCGAGGGGCAGTGTGTAGTTCCAAATCTACTGGATCTCCACCCAATGTGTGTTCATATCTGTCTGTTCCTATAACCAGCACCGTTGTTCATTGTTGTCTGCTGGTTGTTATTGTTCTGTCTTCACTGTCATTATTATTATTATTATTATTTTAATTTTTCTTTTTATTATCACTACTGTTGTTATTATATTTTTATTTTAATACAACAATGCTTTGGCAACACTGTAAATGGAATGGGCATGCCAATAAAGCCACTTGAATTGAATTGACTTGAACTGAGAGAGAGAGAGAGAGAGAGAGAGAGAACCTAGCCATTGAAAAAGGTACATAAAAAGTCCTAATATAAAAAGTTACACACACACACACACACACATTGAATTTACCTGTCATATAAACTGTTATTATTAGATTAGCTTGTTATAATTATCTA
>NC_083772.1:971322-981322 GCF_963514075.1 Conger conger | reverse complement strand
AGGTGGAGGTTCGGAGAGGGGGAGGTGCCAAGCGGCCTGTGGAGGCTGAACGAAGGGGTCTGGCAGGGGTGTAGGGTCGGATGATTTTTTGTAGGTAAGCTGGGGAAGATCCCTTAACTGCTTGGAAGGCTAGCACCAATGTTTTGAATTTGATGCGAGCCATGACAGGCAGCCAGTGGAGGGAAGTATGCAGGGGGGTGACGTGTGAGTATTTGGGAAGGTTGAAGACCAGACGAGCTGCTGCATTCTGGATAAGTTGGAGGGGTCTGATGGCGGATGCTGGGAGGCCAGCCAAGAGGGAATTGCAGTAGTCCAGGTGGGACAGAACCATCGCTTGGACCAGGAGCTGGGTCGAGTAGGGGGTGAGAAAGGGGTGGATTCTCCGTAAGTTGTATAGGAAGAACCTGCATGACCGGGTCACCGCCGCAATATTCTCGGAGAGGGACAGTCTGCTGTCCATCACCACGCCGAGGTTCCTGGCACTGGGTGATGGTGTAAGTGTAACTGCAAACAGGCGTATGGTGTGTTGTGTCAACATGGCATTACCATGACATACCAAGTGAACTGACACAAGATCCTGATGTCGGTTTTTGATGTAAGTGCTTATGAATGTGCTATGTAGTGCTTATGAATGTGCTATGTAGGAAGGAGTTGTATAGCTCTTACGTAGGACCCTTGAAATAGTTAAATAGAAAATGTTGCTGGTCAAAATTTAAAACAATGTAAAGATTAACTCCTGTTAAGACTAAAACTGTTTTAAGAACAAACACTTCTCACAGCTGAATGCTATGTACTGAGGATCTTTACAGGGGACATTCATTAGCCTGTTCACAGACAGAAGCAAAGGCTTTACCTAATTATCCTGCATTAATGTCCCAACACTGAACGGGCTACAATTTCAGCCTGTTTTATCGACAAAGAAATTTGGCTAGTTTATTTATCTTAAGAAACACACACACACACACACACACACACGCACTTTTGATACATAAGTACATTTAAAAGCATGCACTTAACTGTACTTTAACTCAAGTAGAAATGTACTTCTTATTTAAGGGTATTTCTACTTTTTTAGGTTTTGTGTATTTCATCCACCACTGGAATTTACAGGCTCTCCATTGAATTTTATCTTTTTTGCAGGTAAGAGGGGGAGAGGGGGAGATGGAGATGGAGATGGAGAGAGAGAGAGAGAGAGACGGGTCAGAAGGGCAGGGCCCCGTGAAAATACTCCCGGATAAAAGACAGTTCTTGCTGACTTTGCGCTATAGGATAGGAGTTAAAATTCTTTTGAAATTCTCTGGAACAATCCGAGGTCTGTGTAGAAGGAAAGAGCAATCTGTTCCTGTTCTGTTCAACAGCACTCACCGGGTGATTATCATTTCTTAAACTTCTCTGGAGTGCAATAATTTGGGCAATAAAATGTGCCGTTAAAATGTCACAACAAGCACCCTTTAAAGACTAACAAACACTTTACTGCCCCACTACTCAAAAGCAGCCTGTCGTTTTTATGTGGTAGAAATAATGCACTAATAAAAATGTACTTTGGCTTCAGAAGAAGCGTGGAGATTGGGCCTGAAAGGAAAGATTTTATTGAGCAAGGCAGCTAATTGTTACTGCAATATGCTTTGTTCATCAGCATCATTGCATACTGTTGCCTTCGGAGACATCTTAAACCAGCTCCTGTTCAGAGGCAAGCAAGTTCATGGCCTCAGACCTGGTATCTGTCAGGCTCTGTTCCAGTGTGGGGATGGGCCCCATGGTCTGGTATCTGTCAGGCTCTGTTCCAGTGTGTGGATGGTCCCCATGGTCTGGTATCTGTTCAGGCTCTGTTCCAGTGTGGGGATGGGCCCCATGGTCTGGTATCTGTCAGGCTCTGTTCCAGTGTGTGGATGGTCCCCATGGTCTGGTATCTGTTAGGCTCTGTTCCAGTGTGTGGATGGGCCCCATGGTCTGGTATCTGTCAGGCTCTGTTCCAGTGTGTGGATGGGCCCCATGGTCTGGTATCTGTTAAGGCTCTGTTCCAGTGTGTGGATGGTCCCCATGGTCTGGTATCTGTTAGGCTCTGTTCCAGTGTGTGGATGGGCCCCATGGTCTGGTATCTGTCAGGCTCTGTTCCAGTGTGGGGATGGGCCCCATGGTCTGGTATCTGTTAAGGCTCTGTTCCAGTGTGTGGATGGGCCCCATGGTCTGGTATCTGTCAGGCTCTGTTCCAGTGTGTGGATGGGCCCCATGGTCTGGTATCTGTTAGGCTCTGTTCCAGTGTGTGGATGGTCCCCATGGTCTGGTATCTGTTAGGCTCTGTTCCAGTGTGTGGATGGTCCCCATGGTCTGGTATCTGTTAAGGCTCTGTTCCAGGGCGTGGATGGGCCCCATGGTCTGGTATCTGTTAGGCTCTGTTCCAGTGTGGGGATGGGCCCTATGGTCTGGTATCTGTCAGGCTCTGTTCCAGTGTGTGGATGGGCCCCATGGTCTGGTATCTGTTAAGGCTCTGTTCCAGGGCGTGGATGGGCCCTATGGTCTGGTATCTGTTAGGCTCTGTTCCAGTGCGTGGATGGGCCCCATGGTCTGGTATCTGTCAGGCTCTGTTCCAGTGTGTGGATGGGCCCCATGGTCTGGTATCTGTTAGGCTCTGTTCCAGTGTGTGGATGGTCCCCATGGTCTGGTATCTGTTAAGGCTCTGTTCCAGGGCATGGATGGGCCCCATGGTCTGGTATCTGTTAGGCTCTGTTCCAGTGTGGGGATGGGCCCTATGGTCTGGTATCTGTCAGGCTCTGTTCCAGTGTGTGGATGGGCCCCATGGTCTGGTATCTGTTAGGCTCTGTTCCAGTGTGTGGATGGGCCCCATGGTCTGGTATCTGTTAGGCTGTGTTCCAGTGTGTGGACAGCTGTGTCTAACAGAGCCATTCCCCACCATCACGCTCCACAGCAGAGTGGAGATTACCATCACACTCCACAGCAGAGGGGAGATTACCATCACGCTCCACAGCAGAGCGGAGATTACCATCACGCTCCACAGCAGAGCAGAGATTACCATCACACTCCACTGCAGAGAGGAGATTACCATCACACTCCACAGCAGAGCAGAGATTACCATCACGCTCCACAGCAGAGCAGAGATTACCATCACACTCCACAGCAGAGCAGAGATTACCATCACACTCCACTGCAGAGCGGAGATTACCATCACACTCCACAGCAGAGCGGAGATTACCATCACGCTCCACAGCAGAGAGGAGATTACCATCACACTCCACAGCAGAGCGGAGATTACCATCACACTCCACAGCAGAGCGGAGATTACCATCACGCTCCACAGCAGAGCGGAGATTACCATCACACTCCACTGCAGAGTGGAGATTACCATCACACTCCACAGCGGAGTGGAGATTACCATCACGCTCCACAGCGGAGTGGAGATTACCATCACGCTCCACAGCGGAGTGGAGATTACCATCACGCTCCACTGCTTCACGCTTCAGATAACACTGACTCAACGAGTGTCCAAACGTGTTGTGAGCGTTCATTAAATACCAGTGCGTTTCCGCCCGGTGTAAAGCACAGTTAGGTGAGAACGAGCTGAAACACACCCGATTGGCTCGTTCCAATCCCTTATTTTTCTCCTTTTCGTGCCCCGAGCTCCACCCATTGGGGGGGAAAGATGAAGAAAAAGAGGGAAAGATGAAGAAAAAGATGGAAAAGGGGAAACGTGCTGCTTCAAACATCAGAGCCAAGCCATGTCAGTTACAGACTGACATGCTCCGAGAAAGAACATTTAAGGGAAATGTCCTTAAAGATGGCAGGGCTCGATCATATCCCGCATTGGGAGCAGGGACAGGGGAAGGGGGGAGAATGAGCCTGAGTCCTGCTGCAGTTCTGTGGGCCTGTAGGGTGTGACTTTGAAAGAAGAAACAACTTTAAAGCCGATGGGCACTGCTCCTGGGGAGGAGCGGGTGATAAATCAGCGGGTCTGGTGCTGAACACCAGATGGACAGAGAAACACTAAATTCTTATGGTGATTGGTCACACAGCAAATAAATCAGTCAATTCATCCATCCATCCTCTAACCTGCATATTCCTGGTCAGGGTCACGGGGTGGGGGGGGGGGAGTTTATCCCAGCATGCACCGGGTGACAGGCTGAAATATGCCCTGGCCAATCCATCGCAGGGGAAACACACCATTCACATACACACACACACACACACGTACACCATTCACTCACACACACACACACCATTCACTCACACGCACACACACACACTTATTCACTCACACACTCATACCAACAGGCAAGTTAGACTCCTATTAAACTATCCTGCATGTGTTTGGATTGTGGGAGGAAACCAGAGTACCCAGAGGAAACTCCACACAGACACGGGGAGAACACGCAAACTCCACACAGACACGGGGAGAACACACAAACTCCACACAGACACGGGGAGAACACACAAACTCCACACAGACACGGGGAGAACACACAAACTCCACACAGACACGGGGAGAACACACAAACTCCACACAGACACGGGGAGAACACGCAAACTCCACACAGACACGGGGAGAACACGCAAACTCCACACAGACACGGGGAGAACACGCAAACTCCACACAGACACGGGGAGAACACGCAAACTCCACACAGACACGGGGAGAACACGCAAACTCCACACAGACACGGGGAGAACACGCAAACTCCACACAGACACGGGGAGAACACACAAACTCCACACAGACACGGGGAGAACACGCAAACTCCACACAGACACGGGGAGAACACGCAAACTCCACACAGACACGGGGAGAACACACAAACTCCACACAGACACGGGGAGAACACACAAACTCCACACAGACACGGGGAGAACACGCAAACTCCACACAGACACGGGGAGAACACACAAACTCCACACAGACACGGGGAGAACACACAAACTCCACACAGACACGGGGAGAACACACAAACTCCACACAGACACGGGGAGAACACGCAAACTCCACACAGACACGGGGAGAACACACAAACTCCACACAGACACGGGGAGAACACACAAACTCCACACAGACACGGGGAGAACACGCAAACTCCACACAGACACGGGGAGAACACACAAACTCCACACAGACACGGGGAGAACACACAAACTCCACACAGACACGGGGAGAACACACAAACTCCACACAGACACGGGGAGAACACACAAACTCCACACAGACACGGGGAGAACACGCAAACTCCACACAGACACGGGGAGAACACGCAAACTCCACACAGACACGGGGAGAACACGCAAACTCCACACAGACACGGGGAGAACACGCAAACTCCACACAGACACGGGGAGAACACGCAAACTCCACACAGACACGGGGAGAACACGCAAACTCCACACAGACACGGGGAGAACACGCAAACTCCACACAGACACGGGGAGAACACGCAAACTCCACACAGACACGGGGAGAACACACAAACTCCACACAGACACGGGGAGAACACGCAAACTCCACACAGACACGGGGAGAACACACAAACTCCACACAGACACGGGGAGAACACGCAAACTCCACACAGACACGGGGAGAACACACAAACTCCACACAGACACGGGGAGAACACGCAAACTCCACACAGACACGGGGAGAACACACAAACTCCACACAGACACGGGGAGAACACGCAAACTCCACACAGACACGGGGAGAACACACAAACTCCACACAGACACGGGGAGAACACGCAAACTCCACACAGACACGGGGAGAACACACAAACTCCACACAGACACGGGGAGAACACACAAACTCCACACAGACACGGGGAGAACACACAAACTCCACACAGACACGGGGAGAACACACAAACTCCACACAGACACGGGGAGAACACGCAAACTCCACACAGACACGGGGAGAACACACAAACTCCACACAGACACGGGGAGAACACACAAACTCCACACAGACACGGGGAGAACACACAAACTCCACACAGACACGGGGAGAACACGCACACTCCACACAGGTTGGGTTTCGAAACCAGGACCTTCTTGCTGTGAGGCAACAAAACTATTTACATGCAAACACTCTCAGCCATTACAGTTCTGTTAATTGAGTTTTTTTCTGTCCATGCAAGGCCATCTTATGAAATCAGCCACATGCAGACAATAAAAACCCTTCTGATATTTTCCTGTGAAAGTTAGAATAGAAACTACATGGATGACTGCTTTTATCATTCTACAGAGAGAGACAGAGAGAGAGAGAGAGAGAGTGAGAGAGTGAATGAGTGAGTGAGTGAGTGAGTGAGTGAGAGAGAGAGAGAGAGTGAGTGAGTGAGTGAGTGAGAGAGTGAGACAGAGAGTGAGTGAGTGAGTGAGAGAGAGAGTGAGAGAGAGAGTGAGTGAGTGAGTGAGTGAGTATGTGAGTGAGTGTGTGTGTGAGTGAGTGTGTGAGTGTGTGTGTGAGTGTGTGAGTGAGTGAGTGAGTGAGTGAGTGAGTGAGAGTGACATACACAGACACACAGTAAAAAAAACATCCCGTTCTTACAGGCTGCCACCAGCTCTGTAAATAACACTGCAGAAGAAATATTTGGAGTGAATCTGGACAAAGATGAATTTTCAATTATAAAATAAATAAATAATGCAAAAGAAACATTCTGGCCCGTGGCCGTGCGGGTTCCTCCGGTGAGTGACAGGTACGCGCTGAAGCCCGTGATTCGGGCAGGACATGAATATTCCAGCGCACCTGTCTGCGCCGCTCTGCGCCGCTCTGACACCCGGGAGTCGAGTCAACAGCCCAGCCGCGTGCGTAACCTTGAGCTCCCCCGCACCGGCGCCAGCGTGAAACACACAAACACCCGCTGACATTCTGCACACCAAGGCATACGTACACGCATACATACATATTTTACATGAGGTGTGGCATTAATGCCATGCAAAATATAACCCCCCCCCCCCCCCCCATGCGCACACACACACACACACACACGTGCGGCCGGCTTCATAAACGCCAGTGCAGGGCTCTGTTCCCCTGCAGTAATTGCATCTGCGATTGAAAGAGGAAGAGTTGCTCTCACGATAAATCTTCCCGGTAACGCGAGCCCAGGGGAGCCGCGGGAAACAGCGCTGAATAAAACATCCCATTTAGCGGGAATATACATACCCATAAATCAGCAGATCATCACGGAGGCTGTCGGAAAATAGAACAGCCTCGTAAAAGACAATGCGCTTAAAACAAGGAGCGGAAAAAACACCTCCAGATGTCAGAGTAATTACTGCCCCGTAAAAAAGTGCGTAATTACAGTTCATCTTCACCTCCTCACGGCACATCCTGCCGCTCTGCTGGCGAAATCACCAGCCGGAGGTCAAACTATTCACACAATCCATCAGACACGCACACATTCACATCATCCGTTCACTTTCAAACGGACAGGAATGACATCTCACCTTAACGCACTATCCTGGCCATTGCAGGCGAATCACAGGCAGAACGGGGAATGCGTTTTCAACTCGTGTGAATGCGCTAGTGTGTAAATTATGGCAAATTATGTCATTCCCATTTACATTTTCTCCAAGTGCAATGCAGATATGTGAAGCCAGAATAATTGGCACAGTATGCAGGTATGAAGGGTCAGATGGGGCTCAGGTGGTGCTAATTCTATCTCCGCTATCAAATTTATGCACCGCACATTTCCTCTCTTCGTGATATACTGTACGTTTGCGCACAGCAGTATACTAAGGCATCTGTATCCCACTGCCTGTCAACAAACTCCAGATTTAAGATTTCAATGCTTCTTTCCCCCAGAGTTTAGACAGGAACTGTTCAGCCTGTTTTGAAAGATTCCTGCTCATCCTTCCAATCTTAACTGAATATTCGCCAAATAGTTTGGAGCTATTAATGAGTTAAGAACCCTAATCCTCAAATGGCTACTGCCACAGCAAAAGCACTGAAGTGCACATGAATAAATGATTCACAGTGAATGAAATATAAAAAGCGTAATATAAACCTCTACTCCTTCCTCACTTCAAGCTGTGTTTATAATGCCCAGTGTGGAAACTCTCTCACAAGATGTGCTTTTGTGTTTTTGAGATGCCTTCAGTCATAAAACACACTGCAGAACCCTTCTGCACATGCTCAGTAGAGCCTGACCTACAGGGTCCTGCTAGGAGACAGAACTCTGTTTCGCTTCCACGGCAACGGAACAGATTAATACAGTGTTCCTGTCTGTTTCACACCCCCAGCTCAGACCTCCCCGACCTCCTCCGTGTGTGTGTGTGTGTGTGTGTGTGTGTGTCTGTGTGTCTGTCCGTGTGTGTGAGTGTGTGTGTGTGTGTGTGCATGTCTGTGAGTGTGTTTGCGTGTGTCTGTCTGTGTGTGTTCGCGTCTGTCTGTGCGTCTGTCTGCGCGTCTGTGGGTCTCTCAGTCTGTCAAACCCAAAGTGAGCTGATGAGCTTTTCCCTCGGTGGGTCAGAACGCGCAGAGACCCTGTGGCTGGAGCTTACAGCACACAGATACGGCCACAGTCACCTGTTACACATAACAAATGACCTGCTCCTCACGCCCGGGACACAAACTCCTAAAATAGACCTGTGTTCAGAAATAGAAACGTGCAGGCTTATGTGCTCCCTCTAACCACGCTGTACGCCTTTTCTATAATGTGCCAGTACTAACATTAGATTTCTATAATGTGCCAGTACTAGCATTATATTTCTATAATGTGCCAGTACTAGCATTATATTTCTATAATGTGCCAGTACTAGCATTATATTTCTATAATGTGCCAGTACTAGCATTATATTTCTATAATGTGCCAGTACTAGCATTATATTTCTATAATGTGCCAGTACTAACATTATATTTCTATAATGTGCCAGTACACTTTTTAACGCACACCAACTCCAACATGCTAATTATGGTCTCATTACTGTTCTGTTTACTGCCTGCAGTACCCTGCACGCTGCCTGCAGAGGGGTAGCAGCCTCTAATGTCACGTAAAATAATTATATTTTTATTGCGGTCATACAGCGTTATGACACTCTAACCTCTGTTCTGCGGGTAACATGTACACAGTAAATAAGATCACGTATTTACTGTACATAAAATTAATGCATGTTACAGTAATACATATATAAATATGCGGGAGGATAATGATGCACAGCTTATTTCGAGGCGGTCAGGAAAGGTTCATCACAGCTGCATCCGGTGAAGCAGTGCCTGATGGGTAACGAGGGGGGAATGCCACGTCATTTAGCCGGATGGTTAACGAGGGGGGAATGCCACGTCATTTAGCCGGATGGTTAACGAGGGGGGAATGCCACGTCATTTAGCCGGATGGTTAACGAGGGGGGAATGCCACGTCATTTAGCCGGATGGGTAACGAGGGGGCAACGCAGATGGCAGGCCAGGTAATAACGCAGGTTGTGTGTGTGTGTGGGTTTAGAGGGTGGGTACATGGGAAAGGCATTGTGGGAAAGGTGGGACTTAAACAGGGAGGAGCTGGGCAGCCTGTGGCAGCAGGGCTGGGTGCAGTAAGGCAGAGGGGCAGGGCTGGGTGCAGAGGGGCAGCAGGGCTGGGTGCAGTAAGGCAGAGGGGCAGCAGGGCTGGGTGCAGTAAGGCAGAGGGGCAGGGCTGGGTGCAGAGGGGCAGCAGGGCTGGGGGCAGTAAGGCAGAGGGGCAGGGCTGGGTGCAGTAAGGCAGAGGGGCAGGGCTGGGTGCAGTAAGGCAGAGGGGCAGGGCTGGGTACAGTAAGGCAGAGGGGCAGCAGGGCTGGGTGCAGTAAGGCAGAGGGGCAGGGCTGGGTGCAGTAAGGCAGAGGGGCAGGGCTGGGTGCAGTAAGGCAGAGGGGCAGGGCTGGGTGCAGTAAGGCAGAGGGGCAGGGCTGGGTGCAGTAAGGCAGAGGGGCAGGGCTGGGTGTGTGTGCAGAGGGGCAGGGCTGGGTACAGTAAGGCAGAGGGGCAGTGCTGGGTGCAGTAAGGCAGAGGGGCAGGGCTGGGTGTGTGTGCAGA
>NC_083772.1:958822-966322 GCF_963514075.1 Conger conger | reverse complement strand
GCAGAAGTCTTGGGCACCTGCATAACATTCTGTACAGATAAGATTCTTTCAAACATAATTCAATGAAAGGTCCTAAATAAACGTACTTTAGATTTTACATTACATTTTTGTAATTTGGCAGAATAGTTAAAAACTGAATCAAATCAATATTTTTTTGTGACCACCCTTCGGTGTTAAACCTGCATCACTTCTCTGAGATAGCCAACGCTGTCCTGCAGTTCTATTAGACAATCAGCAGGGAGGTTGTTCCAAGCATGTTGGAGGACTTGCCACAGTTCTTCTGCAGACTTTGCTTGGCTCCTTGCGTCTAATTTCAGACAGCCTTGATCAAGTTTTTATTTAAAAAGTAGTCAATTGCTTGCAGTAATATATATTTTGTTTCTTTAATTAAATACAAAAATGACTCTGTAAAATAAAATCTTTTGGAAAATGATTATGTGGAAATCTCAAATGTGATCTTTTAAACTAACACACACTAAAAAATAAACACATATATGTGTGTTTGCCTCAGAATTCTGCACAGTACTGTACACACTCACACAGGCTTTGTGTCATGTGCTGAATTAAGGAGCACACAGGGTACAGACACACACAGACACTCTGTCCGGGGTACAGACAGACACACACACTGAATTAAGGAGCTGTCCAGGGCACAGACACACACACACTGGATTAAGGAGCTGTCCGGGGTACACAGAGCCCTAGGGCTGCACTCCCACAGATAAATCCTGTGATGTGGCAGAGGGAAGCGTTTAATTGGACTGTGCTGAGTTACAGCCCCTCTGAGGCAGCTCCACCGCTGAGGCTGCTCCCCCTTCAGGCACAGAGCGGAACTGCACTCTAACACCACTGCAGACGTATGCGCGCGCACACGCACACACACACACACACACACACACACACACATACTCATGCACTGCACTCTAACACCACTGCAGACATGCGCACACACACACGCACACGCACACGCACACGCACACGCACACGCACACTCACACTCACACTCACACTCACACTCACACTCACACTCACACTCACACTCACACACGCACGCATGCACACACATTCACACAGGCACACACACGGAAATACACACACACGGCGCTGCGTTATGAATTATTGGCAGCATGCCATGTTTGATACAGGTGACATATGCTACATTTACATCGATAAACACAGAGGTCACAATGGTGCTTCACATTAAAACACCATTAGCTACACCTGTACTTCACTATCGCAATATGTTGATTTATCCTGACTGATTTATCACAATATGTTGATTTACCCTGACTGATTTATCACAATATGTTGATTTATCCTGACTGATTTATCACAATATGTTGATTTATCCTGAATGAAATATGGCATTATGTTCATTTATCCTGACTGAAATATGGCATTATGTTCATTTATCCTGAATGAAATATGGCATTATGTTCATTTATCCTGACTGAAATATGGCATTGTGTTCATTTATCCTGACTGAAATATCGCATTATGTTAATTTATCCTGACTGAAATATTGCATTATGTTAAAAACAGAGGTTTTTATTGATAAAAACAAAGGTCACAATGGTGCATCACATTAAAACACCATTAGCTACACCTCTACTTCACTATCGCAATATGTTGATTTATCCTGACTGATTTATCACAATATGTTGATTTATCCTGACTGAAATATCACAATATGTTGATTTATCCTGACTGATACAGCACATTTATGCAGATGCTGATTTATCTTATATACGCTGCATGTTGATTATATAACTTCATTCAAAGCAGTTGAAACATTATTTTAATCTGAATGTTGACAAGATACCCATTCAGAATGTCTCCATATAGAGTTGCTCTGCGTGAAACATCTCAGCTGTTTGATGAGAGGTCCGTTTGGCGTTGTTTTCTTTGACATCTGGATGTGCAACACTGCAGCACATGGGCCAGTGTTTACTGCACCACTCTGATGGAGCGTGTGAAGGACACTGGGGCGTGTGAAGGACACTGGGGCGTGTGATGGACACTGCAGGGGCGTGTGATGGACACAGGGGCGTGTGATGGACACTGCAGGGGCGTGTGAAGGACACTGGGGCGTGTGAAGGACACTGGGGCGTGTGATGGACACTGCAGGGGCGTGTGATGGACACTGCAGGGGCGTGTGATGGACACTGCAGGGGCGTGTGATGGACACTGCAGGGGCGTGTGATGGACACTGCAGGGGCGTGTGATGGACACTGCAGGGGCGTGTGAAGGACACTGGGGCGTGTGAAGGACACTGGGGCGTGTGATGGACACTGCAGGGGCGTGTGATGGACACTGCAGGGGCGTGTGATGGACACTGCAGGGGCGTGTGATGGACACTGCAGGGGTGTGTGATTGACACAGGGGCGTGTGATTGACACAGGGGCGTGTGATGGACACAGGGGCGTGTGATGGACACTGCAGGGGCGTGTGATGGACACAGGGGCGTGTGATGGACACTGCAGGGGCGTGTGATGGACACAGGGGCGTGTGATGGACACTGCAGGGGCGTGTGATGGACACAGGGGCGTGTGATGGACACTGCAGGGGCGTGTGATGGACACAGGGGCGTGTGATGGACACTGCAGGGGCGTGTGATGGACACAGGGGCGTGTGATGGACACTGCAGGGGCGTGTGATGGACACAGGGGCGTGTGATGGACACAGGGGCGTGTGATGGACACAGGGGCGTGTGATGGACACTGCAGGGGCGTGTGATGGACACCACTGCAGGGGCGTGTGATGGACACTGCAGGGGCGTGTGATGGACACTGCAGGGGCGTGTGATGGACACTGCAGGGGCGTGTGATGGACACAGGGGCGTGTGATGGATGGATTTTTTACAAGAGCACTAAATTCTGTCAAACTGTACCTGACTGATGCATTTAACTGTTAAAATGAACTAAACGTGCACCTTATCCCTCTAGAGGGCTCAGGGTCTCCACCACAGAGTCCCAAACATTGCACAGGTATGTTCAGGTAAAGCCAGCTGGGCAAAAGGAAGGACAATATTGACCTACATTAACAGACCGCACTCGTAGCCAAACTACAGACCGCACCACTGTAAAACCTCTCTACTGCTGTAAAACCCTGCTATGGTTAGGCAATAACACAACATTATCACAAGGCAGCCACCAATAATTTTCACTGCAACACCTTATTTCTGAAAAATTATTCTGTCAAGAGTGGGGGAAAAAACCAGAGCATCAATTGATTAATCTCATAATTAAAGAAATGTGTTAATTAATTTGCTCTCCATATCTCTCAGGGAGAGTAATTTTAATATGTATGTAAATTGCTTCACACAATTACTGATCTACATGTGATTGTTATCAGTGTAGTAATTCCAAGAATAAATTGTCCTAAAAGGCAGCAAATGAATTGAAACTGTGTGTGTGTGTGCGTGTGTGTGTGTGTGTGTGTGTGTCAGTGTGTGTGTGTGTGTGTGTGTGTGTGTGCAGGCGGGGGGGGGGAGGTTATGCAGTAAAGGGGGATTTAAATGGTAAGGAGGGGTTACACACACTGACACACACTGACACACTGACACACACTGACACACATTGACACACATTGACACATTGACACACATACACACTCACACTAAACCCCAGTTTGTGTACACAAGTGCAGGGCAGGGCAGGGCAGGGCAGCAAGAGACCCAGTGAGACTCTTTGCAGCATTAATAAGCCACTGGCCCAGCGAAGCTGAATTATTATGCTGATCTACAGTAAGGGCTCATAATAAAACACACATCAGATACGCCGTGGCGCTGAGGGGAACCAGACACACGCTTACCGCCAGTGACAAATCTGCCCACCGCCAGAAACAACACGAGGTCGCCTTATGCCCCTCCTCCCGATTCCTCAGAGGAAGAGCAGAGGCAGACAGGCTCACAGACAGACAGGCTCACAGACATGCTCACAGACATGCTCACAGACAGACAGGCTCACAGGCAGACAGGCTCACAGACAGGCTCACAGACAGACAGGCTCACTCACAGACAGGCTCACAGACAGACAGACTCACAGACAGACATGCTCACAGACAGACAGACTCACAGACAGGCTCACAGACAGACATGCTCACAGACATGCTCACAGACAGACAGACTCACAGACAGGCTCACAGGCAGACAGGCTCACAGACAGGCTCACAGACAGACAGGCTCACAGACAGACAGGCTCACAGACAGGCTCACAGACAGACAGACTCACAGACAGACAGGCTCACAGACAGACAGGCTCACAGACAGACAGACTCACAGACAGACTCACAGACAGGCTCACAGACAGACAGTCTCACAGACAGTCTCACAGACAGTCTCACAGACAGTCTCACAGACAGACAGGCTCACAGACAGTCTCACAGACAGACAGGCTCACAGACAGACAGGCTCACAGACAGTCTCACAGACAGGCTCACAGACAGGCTCACAGACAGACAGGCTCACAGACAGACTCACAGACAGGCTCACAGACAGACAGGCTCACAGACAGACAGGCTCACAGACAGGCTCACAGACAGACAGGCTCACAGACAGACTCACAGACAGACAGGCTCACAGACAGACAGGCTCACAGACAGACTCACAGACAGACAGACTCACAGACAGACAGGCTCACAGACAGACAGGCTCACAGACAGGCTCACAGACAGACAGGCTCACAGACAGACTCACAGACAGGCTCACAGACAGACAGTCTCACAGACAGTCTCACAGACAGACAGGCTCACAGACAGGCTCACAGACAGACAGGCTCACAGACAGACTCACAGACAGGCTCACAGACAGACAGGCTCATGGTGCTGGCGCTAAAGAGGCGGTTTTCACCTGCACATCTGACCATTTCCTGATTCCAATTCTGGGCATGAAAAATAAATAACAGGAATGTCAGGACTTTTTTTGTAACTAACGGCCTTTTAAGTAGCATTGATCACTTCTTCTCTCAGCATGGCCGCCTGTGTCTAAATGATCATATTTCATATTTCCCTCTGCCCAAGAGAGGGAGACAGATTGCAGTCAGAGACTAAAGCCTGAAGTTTCCTTTATGAAATGTACACACACTCACACACACACACACTCACACACACTCACACACACTCACACACACTCACTCACACTCTCACACTCTCACACTCTCACACTCTCTCACTCTCACTCTCACTCTCACTCTCACTCTCACTCTCACACTCTCACACTCTCACACTCTCACACTCTCACACTCTCACACTCTCACACTCACACACACTCACACACTCACACACTCTCACACTCTCACACTCTCACACACACTCACACACTCACACACTCACACACTCACTCACACACAAAGATTCCGCATTCCGCAGTCTTGGATAGCTCCGTAAACCGTGTGCCTTAAATCTGCCTCTAAATCCGTTCTACACAAAACACACACGCGTGTGCACGCATGCACGCACATACAATAACCGCACATAAATCAGCATCATTGTTTGGTAATGGGCTGTAAATTACTTTTAAGATTGTCTCAGGGCCGGCGGGGCGTTGATATGATTTTAATGAAAGGTCATAAACCCGGTGATAAATTCTGCCCTTTGCGTCTCCGGCTCCCCAGGACCCGGTCCCCGGGTATGTTAACAGCCCCAGAGCTGGGGGTTTAGAGCGGATAAAACAGTGTACATCACCGCCCCGGGACAAACCTCACACACACACACACACACACACACACACCACACCTCACACTCACACTCACACTCACACTCACACTCACACTCACACTCACACTCACACTCACACCCCTCGCCTTTCTCCCTCTGTATGTGTGGCACTTTTAATTAAGCACATTTGCAATTGCATTGGAAAAGTAAAGTTACAATGGAAATGAAAAAAAATCAGATCACAATTCAGTGTTATTAGAAAGGGCTGAGAGAGAGAGAGAGAGAGAGAGAGCGCGCAAGAGAGAGCAATAGAGAATGCGAGAGGGAGCGAGAGAGAGAAAAAGAGAATGCGAGAGAGAGAGACTACCACAAAACCCGCGGAATAAATCTCCACAGCTACGAGGCGGGGTAATTAGTTGGAGAAATTAATGTGATATTAATGAAAAGCAGGAGGCAGGAGCATATGGATTTAGAGGGGCGGGGCTGCCGTTATGTCAGATTTATGCGGTGCGGATATTTACGGCTTTAATAGGGGCTCATAAAGCGGGGCCTGTGTCAGCACTATCCCGCGCAGACGCGCCGCGTGCCAACACCGCGCTAAATCACGCGCACTTAGGCCCGTCGCCGCGGCAACGGCCCGCCCCAGCCGGGCCCTCGCTCCCAGACCGGCTCCAGGCGGTCCAGAGGCCAGGCGCCATTGGGTCCGGAGCCAACAGGGCCCGGTTCTGATGAGAAATGGGCCTTCAATGTGCCATAACTACGGCACCATTTTCAGCCCTATAAAACCCTGCGCTCGACAAGTCCACTAGAATGCAACCGCTTGCGTCTGCATCAAACGACGCTCGCAAATACAAACACGCACACACACGGACACACACGGACACACACACACGGACACACGGACACACACACACGGACACACACACACACGGACGGACACGGACACACACGGACACACACACACACGGACGGACACGGACACACACGGACGGACACGGACACACACGGACGGACACGGACGGACACACACGGACACACACGGACACACACAGACACACACGGACACACACGGACACACACGGACACTCACACTCACACTCACACTCACACTCACACTCACACTCACACACACACACACACACACACACACACACACACTCACACTCACACTCACACACAGGTAGCCGATATAAGCACAGGGTGAGTAGGTAGTCAATCTACTGAAATGCCACTGGAACCCCACCCCCGCAGTAAAGCCTTGCGGTGAAGATGAGGTGGAGGTCATGTCTCGTATTTCTGAGGACCTGCCCAAAACCTAAGCCCCGCCCCCTTTCATCAGCATGCAGGAAGCGTTGCTGGGCAACAGAGCAGAACGGCAGGAGGAAAATCAGCAAGGTGTTTCAGAGCGGGGTTCAAGAGTGGACAGGTGTGGACAGGTGGTGGTGTAGGACTGAGTGAAATGGCAAGACAAGACTGGATAGAACTTAAGTTAAACTGCCACCTGTCTGCAACTGCCACTGTTGTTTTGTCAACCCAAGGGCAGCGATGGGGTCTGCTGTTCTGCACATTTTACAGGAAACCAAACCAAATTCAGGTAAACACAACGCGCTTACATCGCACCTGTGGCGCAGCACACCTGGCTACTCGTTCATCCCCCGCCTTCCTGCAGTGTGCTTTCCTTTCGGCGCCGTTAACCACAATTTAACGGCTTCAGTAACGGTGATTTGCTGGTAGGCTGTAATGAATGAAGGCTACCCTATAACAGCACGAAAAAGAACGCGCTTTTGCGTGACCGTTTTTTTAAGGCTGAAGGCTTACAGGTGGATATGGCAGCTGTGCTTAGCT
>NC_083772.1:951322-953822 GCF_963514075.1 Conger conger | reverse complement strand
CTGTAGCTCACATCCTAAATCTGTAGCTCACATCCTAAATCTGTACCTCACATCCTAAATCTGTACCTCACATCCTAATCCCTTCTGTATTGTTTTAGAGGCCATGTTGAGCGCCACGTTCTGAAAATCACAATATAAGTTATTATTATTATTATAATAATCTTTATTCTGAGCTGGGGGGTGATAGACGAAGGGGAGGGGCCTGATCGTCCCGCTGCCAGCCAATCAGAGGCCCCCATGCTGGTGTGACCAATCAGAGGCCCCCATGCTGGTGTGAGGCACAGATTTAATAACAGCTGTAACCATGCAAAGGCCACGCAGACCACCTTTAAAAAAGGCGACACAGGCTTGTTTTATTAGACGCTGACATTTAAAGACTACGTTTACTACCCATCTCTCCCGGTGTCCCTCACAATAATAACGGCCGGCACACCCCAGCCCAGGTGTCGGGCTGTAATTACTCCAGGACATTTCCCTGGCAGGTCGTTGTGCGTTTCATCGGTATCCGCGTTGCGTCTGATTTCCGCCGAGATCTGCCAGGAAACAGCTCAGCTCGCTGTCCTTCTGGGACACTCGCCCAGTTGAAGGCAAAACCTGTCTTTTCTGCGGTTACATTAATAAGACAAACCTGACGTCTTCATGAGCATTCTGCTGATTTATATTCTGTGTAATTAACATCTCATATCTCACTGCTGCACTGAGAAGCAAACAAGCAGCAATAGATCGTTTTGCTCTCCGTACGTCAGGGGCTTTGAGATGCGCCAGCTCCCACAATGCACTTCTGCGCTCAATCTGATCCTGACAGGCAGGCCACAGCCAGCACACAGCATGACATCATCACCTGGTGACTACATGCAACCAATCATGACAGCAGTCACAAACCCAAATCATCAATCTTGACCAATCACAAAACCAGTTACGGAATCTCAACATCAACCTTTTGAAGACCAGTCTTGATACGGTGGTAGATACTACTTAGCTTTTAGGTAAACTCGGCAGTACGTACACTTTATTGGTATGACAAGGTGAGCATTGCTGGGCTAAATGACCTATTCGTTATTGTGTTATTGTCATGTTATGTTGTGTTAAAGCTCAACCAGCCAGAAAACCAATGTTGGTTTCAGGACTCATAAAATAAACTATTTCAGGTAATTAAAATATCTGTGCTTCAGGAACACGCATTCCATTCAGGCAGTTTGGAGAATTACTGTACAAATAACTGCCCAGACCAGCAATGTATTTCATCTCTCACACTCAAAGGAGGCAAAAACCTCAAAAGCAAATGAAAATGAAAAAGCGGTTTGGAGGTTTATTACACAGTGAGACAGGGCTGGCACAGTGCAGGCCTTTATATTGTTAATATGGGATATTAAATGCAAAACCCCTTTGGCATGGAGGAAAAAAATTAAAATTTAATTCACTCTGAAACACTCTCCCCACACTAATCAGCTGTGGAGAGGGGGGTAATTACAGATCTACAGCCCCACAACCCTATAGCCCTACAGATCAACAGCCCCACAGCCACACAGCCTACAGCCCTACAGCCCCACAGCCTACAGCCCTACAGATCAACAGCCCTAACCTCAACCTCTCAAAGTCAGATCCATTCTGTAAACACACTGCCCAATTCTCACTGCACACAGCACACTACTGCACTCTGTGTGAGTGTGTGAGTGAGTGTGTGTGTGTGTGTGAGTGCGAGAGCGAGGGCCAGTGTTGTGTAGGTACACACTCACACTCACACTCACACTCACACTCACACTCACACTCACACTCACACTCACACTCACACTCACACTCACACTCACACACTCACACACTCACACTCACACTCTCACACTCACAGACACACAGACACACAGACACACACTCACACACTCACACACTCACACACTCACACACTCACACACTCACACACACACTCACTCACACACTCACACACTCACACACACACAGACACACACACTCACACACTCACACACACACACACTCACACACAGACTCACACCCACACTCACACACTCACACACACACTCACACACTCACACACACACACACACACTCACACACACACACACTCACTCACACTCACACACTCACACACTCACACACACACACACACTCACTCACACACTCACACACACACACTCACACACTCACACACTCACACACTCCTTTCACTGCCCAGGCCTCCCCACTGAGCCACAGTGTCAGTCACAGCTGAACTGGTCAGAACACACATCACCCTCTTAATCACCACCTGCACCTCCCCCTTCTGTCTCCCTCCCACATGGGCTCAGTCTCTCCATGGCTGAGAGACGAACCCAACACAGAGGAGAACCAGAGCAGGAGGCCCCACATGCCACAGAACACGCTACAGAGCACACAGGAACACGCTACAGCACACGCTACAGAACATACAGGAACACGCTATAGAACACAGGAACACGCTATAGAACACATAGGAACACGCTATAGAGCACACGCTACAGAGCACACA
>NC_083772.1:936322-943822 GCF_963514075.1 Conger conger | reverse complement strand
CTCCTGCACTCCCTAATTAAATTCCACACTCTCCCCCACTTCATAATGATATTCCACACTCTCCTGCACGCCCTAATGACGTTCCACAATCTTCTGCACTTCCCAATGACATTCCACACTCTCCCGCACTTCCTAATGGCATTCCATACTCTCCTGAACTTCCCATTGACATTCCACACTGTCCCCCACCTCCCAATGACATTCCACACTCTCCTGAACTTCCCAATGACATTGCACACTCTCCCCCACCTCCCAATGACATTCCACACTCTCCTGAACTTCCCAATGACATTCCACACTCTCCCCCACCTCCCAATGACATTCCACATTCTCCTGAACTTCCCAATGACATTCCACACTCTCCCCCACCTCCCAATGACATTCCACACTCTCCTAAACTTTCCAATGACATTCCACACTCTCCTGAACTTCCCAATGACATTCCACACTCTCCCCCACCTCCCAATGACATTCCACACTCTCCTAAACTTTCCAATGACATTCCACACTCTCCTGAACTTCCCAATGACATTCCACACTCTCCCCACTTCCCAATTAAATTCCACACTCTTCTGCACTCCCTAATGACATTCCACACTCTACAGAACTTTCCAATGACATTCCACACTCTCCCCTACCTCCCAATGACATTCCACTCTCCTGAACTTCCCAATTACATTCCACACTCTCCTGCACTTCCCAATGACATTCCACACTCTCCCCACTTCCCAATTAAATTCCACACTCTCCTGCACTCCCTAATGAAATTCCACACTCTCCTGTACTCCCTAATGAAATTCCACACTCTCCTGCACTCCCTAATGACATTCCAAACTCTCCTGAACTTTCCAATGACATTCCGAGGATGAACGCAGGATTTGCTCGAGCTGGAGAGCAACTTTTGCAAAGTGACTGTGCAGTGTGAAAGTCATTATTAATAAAGTATTCAGCATCTACAAGAGACACCTATCAGTCCCCAGTTACTGGTGTTATGGAGGGTTGACAGTTCGATCCCGCCCAGGGTGTGTCGAAGTGTCCCTGCACAAGACACCTAAGCCCCAAATGCTCCTGACGAGCTGGTTGGTGCCTTGCATGGCAGCCGATCGCCATTGGTGTGTGAGTGTGTGTATGAATGGGTGAATGAGAAGCATCAATTGTACAGCTCTTTGGATAAAGGAGCGATATAAATGCCAACCATTTACCTGGGGTCCTCCGCCCACAATCATCAGCTCCTCATCTCATCTGACCCTATTTGTCCAGGCTGCAAATATTTCCTTGTTTTTTCAAGAAGGATTGAAAAATTATTAAAAAATAATGTAACTTCTATTGTCTTATCCATCTGCTTACTGGAGGCACACCCCCTCCCTATACGGAAAAACAACTCCCAGCTACCCCCACTCCCACCCTGACCCCCCAGTCTCACTGCCCCCACTCCCACCTCCAGTCTCACTGCCCCCACTCCCACCCTGACCCCCCAGTCTCACTGCCCCCACTCCCACCTCCAGTCTCACTGCCCCCACTCCCACCCTGACCCCCCAGTCTCACTGCCCCCACTCCCACCCTGACCCCCCAGTCTCACTGCCCCCACTCCCACCTCCAGTCTCACTGCCCCCACTCCCACCCTGACCCCCCAGTCTCACTGCCCCCACTCCCACCTCCAGTCTCACTGGCAGAAAAACATTTGGGGCTGCTTCTGTATGAAAGACGTGGTTAACTGAGCGGAGCTGGCGTTGCGTCAGCAGGCTGAGACCAGGAGCTGTGATGGTGGGCGGAGGACTCCCCTCTCTGTTCCTGCGCTCATCAATATCCATGAGCACGCCATCCTGAAATGCACCCTGGGAATGATTCACATCTTCTTTTTCTGTAAGTAAGCACGGCGGTGAGCGTTCAGAGTGTGAACAAATAAAACCCTCGCCGCTAAC
This sequence comes from Conger conger, assembly GCF_963514075.1. Classification (NCBI taxonomy): domain Eukaryota; kingdom Metazoa; phylum Chordata; class Actinopteri; order Anguilliformes; family Congridae; genus Conger; species Conger conger. The sequence continues at coordinate 941,900 of NC_083772.1, read as the reverse complement.
TAACCAGCAAATCCTCGCCTCTAATGAACAAATAACACCTCAACACCAACGAATGAGCAGAACTTCACCCCTAACAAACAGGCGAAACCTCACCCCCAACAAACAGGCAAAACCTTACCCCTAACAAACAACCACAAACATTCATTCATTATCCTAACCCGCTTATTCTGAACAGGGTCGCAGGGGGGCTGGAGCCTATCCCAGCATACATTGGGCGAAAGGCAGGAATACACCCTGGACAGGTCGCCAGTCCATCGCAGGGCACACACACCATTCACTCACACACTCATACCTATGGGCAATTTAAACTCTCAAATCAGCCTCACCTGCATGTCTTTGGACTGTGGGAGGAAACCGGAGTACCCGGAGGAAACCCACGCAGACACGGGGAGAACATGCAAACTCCGCACAGAGAGGCCCCGGCCGACGGGGATTCGAACCCAGGACCTCCTTGCTGTGAGGCGGCAGTGCTACCCACTGCACCATCCGTGCACCACCAACCACTAACAGCAGTCACCAATTGGATTACTTGGGAAAAACTAAAGCATTAAATATCAACATATTAAGTGCATGTTAAAAGCCTTTTTATTAAAATAAACCCTGCATTTCATCAATCCTGCCTGGGACCAGGAAACACCTGTATTTAAACGATAACATTACGGCTGGTTTTACATGCAAAGAGCAGGAAATGTAATAATTTCAGAGGGAACTGCAAGACCTGTATATGGACCTTATGGAGCTGGGGGCCCCTGGACCTTATGGAGCTGGGGGCCATAAGGGTGCAGCGTCCTTCAGGGTAGGGGCCCGGGGAGAGTGGGGGGGGGGGGGGGGGGGTTATAAAAACACAGCCAGGAGGTAATGATTCTGCCACAGAAACACAAACAGGGCAGAACACTGGGTGTTTTACACCGCCATAAAAACTACAACACCCAGGGACACATTAACGCTGAGCTGCAGACCGGTGTGGGAGAGGGAAGGAGGGGGAAGAGGGAGGGAGAGAGGGGGAAAGAGGTATAGGGAGAAAGGGAAACGGAAAGTGTGTGTGCATGTCCTGCAGAAAATGGAACAGCAGTACGCTACTAACCAAGAACGCACGGTCATACCATTAAAGAATAAAATGTCATCATGAATTTTGTGTAAATAACATTGTAATAGTGGTTTCTGCAGGATCCCTGTGGTCTAATGGCCTGTGTGCTCTGCTGTAGGTATGCCATGATGTCATAAATGATGCAGTCGGCATGGCGTTAGTGATGATGTCATAGATAGCGTAACACAATGGCGGGGGAGCATCCAGGCCAGAGAGCGAGTGAAACGGACAGGAGTGTTTATCACAACACTCACCTGCGGAGCGGTAACCCGGGTTACCGGCCCTGGGAGGTGTGAGTCAGAACTGAGACATGAGCACAAAGAGGGCTGGGTGTGTGAGTGTGAGTGTGTGTGTGTGTGAGAGTGTGTGTGTGTGTGTGTGTGAGTGTGTGTGTGCGTGCGCATGAAACACAGAGAGAATGTTTCTCCTGAGCGGCGCAAATACACACATACACACTGCAGTTACATTACATGAATGGCATTTGGCAGACGCTCTTATCCAGAGCAACGATCAGTTGATTAGACGAAGCAGTGCACTATGGGGGGTCATTACCCACCAAACAGGGGCTCCTGTACAGCAACAGGAAATTCAGCAAAAACATCAAAGCCATTTACACTCCACCCACTTCCTCTGCAGGTACGCAAGTAAACACACACACACGCACACACACATACAAACCATTCCCTATCTCTTTGAATCCATAAAACAGAAAACACACCGTCACCGAGGTCATCACATTGGATAAACAGGCTGAAATTGTTCATGTGGAATAAACAGCACATGTGGACGAAACACACCCAAACCCAGAAACGTCCAACTCTGTTACACCTTTCAGACCAGAGCAACAGAACTGAACAGAGTCCTGCATCTTTCAGGCCAAAGCAACAGAACTGAAAGTGTTGTGACTCAGTCGGGGTCAGACTTTACCAGGAAAAAAGGATAATAAAGGGAAATGAAATGTGGAGTGGGAATGAAACCAGGCTGAACCGGGCTGAACGCTGAGCTTCAGAACTTCATCTGCAGGTTGTGACCAAGACCAGAGATTAGATTTCCACCACAATCACCCTCAAAAAAGGACAGGAAACATATCAAAGCAAAATAACAAAACAGTGTCCCAACGGGAAGATGAGGAATCAGAGTCACGGACGGAGAGCGGAGTCACGGGACGGAGAGCGGAGTCTCGGTACGGAGAGCGGAGTCACAGTACGGAGAGCAGAGTCACGGTACGGAGAGCAGAGTCACAGTACGGAGAGCGGAGTCACGGGACGGAGAGCAGAGTCACAGTACGGAGAGCAGAGTCACGAGACGGAGAGCAGAGTCACAGTACGGAGAGCGGAGTCACAGTACGGAGAGCAGAGTGAGAGCAGAGTCACAGTACGGAGAGCAGAGTCACGGGACAGAGAGCAGAGTCTCGGTACGGAGAGCAGAGTCACAGTACGGAGAGCGGAGTCACGGGACGGAAAGCAGAGTCACAGTACGGAGAGCAGAGTCACAGTACGGAGAGCAGAGTCACAGTACGGAGAGCAGAGTCTAGGTACGGAGAGCAGAGTCACGAGACGGAGAGCAGAGTCACAGTACGGAGAGCGGAGTCACAGTACGGAGAGCAGAGTGAGAGCAGAGTCACAGTACGGAGAGCAGAGTCACGGGACAGAGAGCAGAGTCTCGGTACGGAGAGCAGAGTCACAGTACGGAGAGCAGAGTCTTGGTACGGAGAGCAGAGTCACAGTACGGAGAGCAGAGTCACAGTACGGAGAGCAGAGTCTCGGTACGGAGAGCAGAGTCACAGTACGGAGAGCAGAGTCACAGTACGGAGAGCAGAGTCTCGGTACGGAGAGCAGAGTCACAGTACGGAGAGCAGAGTCACAGTACGGAGAGCAGAGTCTCGGTACGGAGAGCAGAGTCACAGTACGGAGAGCAGAGTCACAGTACGGAGAGCAGAGTCACAGTACGGAGAGCGGAGTCACGGGACAGAGAGCAGAGTCACGGGACAGAGAGCAGAGTCATGGCACGGAGAGCGGAGTCACAGTACGGAGAGCAGAGTCATGGCACGGAGAGCAGAGTCTCGGTACAGAGAGCGGAGTCACGGCACGGAGAGCAGAGTGAGAGCGGAGTCACGGGACAGAGAGCAGAGTCATGGTACGGAGAGCGGAGGCCACATGAGAGTGGAAGGGTCGAGTACGAGAAGAAGAGTGAAACAGGACGAGCCAAAGGTCAAACACCAAATACAATCAGCAAACAAAGGAACAAAAGGAAAAAGTCAAACCAAATACGGTCATACACGCAAAGTCAATTAAGTAATCACAAATCCACAAACCAAAATGGAAGTAAATCAAAGATAGTTGAGCCAGCAGCAAAGATGCAAAACAGAGGTGGTAACAAAGGACACAGCCCTCCCACATCAGACCCAAGCAGTGGAACAGGAAGCAGTGCATCCCTACCGAGACATGTCCTCTCCCAGCTCGGTCTGGAGTGGCCCCAGCAGAGCCGTCGCATGTTGATGATGCGTACACTGCTTGCAGCCCCGCGGGCAGGTCTGCTTCCGGTCCAGGGCGGCACGCCAGGCCCGCTGAATTCTGGGATTGAACACACACAGACGCACGCACACACAGGCACAGAGAGAGACAGAGAGAGACAGAGAGAGAGAGACACAGACGCACAGACGCACGCACACACAGGCACAGAGAGAGACAGAGAGAGAGAGACACAGACGCACAGACGCACGCACACCCAGACACACACACACAAAATGAGAGAGAGAGAGAGAGAGAGAGAGAGAGAGAGAGAGAGAGAGAGAGAGAGAGAGAGAGAGAGAGAGAGAGAGAGAGAGAGAGAGAGAGAGAGAGAGAGAGCGTTCATTTTCAGGCAGAACATTTTCAGGGCCTTTATTGTGTTTGAGTATCCCACTGTAGAGGGGCAGAAGTTTTCTAAATGATACATTTTCTGCATTTTTTATTTGTTGTTTGTCCACCTCTATTTAAAGGCGTTGTATTTTTTTAAAAGTTAAACATGAAAAACATGGTTTACTCTGCATAACAGGGCCGGTAAAGCCACGCTGTGTACGACACAGGAGCATTCCCTGCCTGTGAACATCGCATCCAAGGCAAAATGGTACAAAAATAGTAAATGGACTGCATTTACAGTCAGGTCCATAAATATTGGGACATCGACACAATTCTCATCTTTTTGGGTCTATACACCACCACAATTGAAATGAAACGAACAAGATGTGCTTTAACTGCAGACTTTCAGCTTTAATTTGAGGGTATTTGCATCCAAATCAGGTGAACGGTGTAGGAATTACAACAGTCAACAGTCAAACTTTCACTTTTTAATACTTGGTTGCAAATCCTTTGCAGTCAATTACAGCCTGAAGTCTGGAACGCATAGACATCACCAGACACTGGGTTTCATCCCTGGTGATGCTCTGCCAGGCCTCTACTGCAACTGTCTTCAGTTCCTACTTGTTCTTGGGGCATTTTCCCTTCAGTTTTGTCTTCAGCAAGTGAAATGCATGTTCAATCAGATTCAGGTCAGGTGATTGACTTGGCCATTGCATAACATTCCACTTCTTTGCCTTAAAAAACTCTTTGGTTGCTTTCGCAGTATGCTTCGGGTCATTGTCCATCTGCACTGTGAAGTGCCGTCCAATGAGTTCTGAAGCATTTGGCTGAATATGAGCAGATAATATTGCCTGAAACACTTCAGAATTCATCCTGCTGCTTTTGTCAGCAGTCACATCATCAATAAATACAAGGGAACCAGTTCCATTGGCAGCCATACATGCCCACGCCATGACACTACCACCACCATGCTTCACTGATGAGGTGGTATGTTTTGGATCATGAGCAGTTCCTTTCCTTCTCCATACTGTTCTCTTCCCATCATTCTGGTACAAGTTGATCTTTGTCTCATCTGTCCATAGGATGTTGTTCCAGAACTGTAAAGGCTTTTTTAGATGTTGTTTGGCAAACTCTAATCTGGTCTTCCTGTTTTTGAGGCTCACCAATGGTTTACATCTTGTGGTGAACCCTCTGTATTCACTCTGGTGAAGTCTTCTCCAGATTGTTGACTTTGACACACATACACCTACCTCCTGGAGAGTGTTCTTGATCTGGCCAATTGTTGCGAAGGAATTCTTCTGTCATCCACCACAGTTGTTTTCCGTGGTCTTCCGGGTCTTTTGGTGTTGCTGAGCTCACCGGTGCGTTCTTTCTTTTTAAGAATGTTCCAAACAGTTGATTTGGCCACACCTAATGTTTTTGCTATCTCTCTGATGGGTTTGTTTTGATTTTTCAGCCTAATGATGGCTTGCTTCACTGATAGTGACAGCTCTTTGGATCTCATATTGAGAGTTGACAGCAACAGATTCCAAATGCAAATTTGGAATCTGCACACTTGAAATGAACACTAGACCTTTTATCTGCTCCTTGTAAATGAGATAATGAGGGAATAACACACACCTGGCCATGGAACATCTGAGCAGCCAATTGT
>NC_083772.1:923822-933822 GCF_963514075.1 Conger conger | reverse complement strand
GTGTATATGAGTGTGAGTGTGTGTATGGTGTGTGTGTGTGTGTGTGTGTGTGTGTGTGTGTGTATGGTGTGTGAGTGTGTATGGTGCGTATATGAGTGTGAGTGTGAGTGTGTGAGTGTGTGTGTGTGAGTGTGTGTATGGTGTGAGAGTGTGTGTATGGTGTGTATGGTGTGAGTGACTCACATGACAGCGTTGGTCTCCCAGTGCTGCTGCTCTCGGGGGCTGTTGTCTTCGCTGTCGCTGCGGGCGTGGTGGTTTCTATGGGAACTGCAGCACACAGGAAGCACCGTGAGACCGCAAAGCATGCTGGGGCTCAGTGCTGTCACACTCTCACGCACTCTCACACTCTCACACTCTCACACTCTCACACTCTCACACTCTCACACTCTCACACACACTCTCACACACTCTCACACACTCTCACACACTCTCACACACTCTCACACTCTCTCACTCTCACACTCTCACACTCTCACACTCTCTCACACTCTCTCACTCTCTCTCACTCTCTCTCACTCTCACACACTCTCACACACTCTCACACACTCTCACACACTCACACACACTCACACACACTCACACACACTCACACACACTCACACTCTCACACTCTCACACACTCACACTCTCACACACTCACACACTCACACACTCTCACACACACACACTCACACACACTCACACACTCACACACTCACACACTCACACACTCACACTCTCACACTCTCACACTCTCACACTCTCACACTCTCACACTCTCACACTCTCACACTCTCACACACTCACACACTCACACACTCACTCACACACTCACACACTCACACACTCACACACTCACACTCTCACACACTCTCACACTCTCACACTCTCACACTCTCACACACTCACACACTCACTCACACACTCACACACTCACACACTCACACACTCACTTCTCCATCCAGGCCACGCCCTGGCTGCCGCTCCGGTTGCAGTATCTGTGGTACCGCTTCCCTTCCTCCTGAAGCAGAGAGGATCACGGGAAGAAACACAACATGAATGACAAGACATGAGCTGGGTCGTTATGAAGAGAGATATACTGCACTGGAGAGAAACATTTGAGAGGTTAGCATAAGGCTAACTGCACTAGAGAGAAGCATATGAGAGGATGGCATCAGGCTAACTGTCTAAGACAGAAACATGAGGGGGTAGCATCAGGCTAATGACACTGGTGGGACACATGGACAGCAGAAACATCATATTTAACAGTGCCACAGTCGGAAAACTACAATCTTAATGAGCGAACATTGCAACGCGATATTTAATGGGGCTCTGCTCTGTGTGTGTGGGGCTCTGCTCTGTGTGTGGGGCTGTGTGTGGGGCTCTGCTCTGTGTGTGGGGGGCTCTGCTCTGTGTGTGGGGCTGTGTGTGGGGCTCTGCTCTGTGTGTGGGGCTCTGCTCTGTGTGTGGGGCTGTGTGTGGGGCTCTGCTCTGTGTGTGTGGGGCTCTGCTCTGTGTGTGGGGGTGTGTGTGGGGCTCTGCTCTGTGTGTGGGGCTCTGCTCTGTGTGTGGGGCTGTGTGTGGGGCTCTGCTCTGTGTGTGTGGGGCTCTGCTCTGTGTGTGGGGCTGTGTGTGGGGCTCTGCTCTGTGTCTGGGGCTGTGTGTGGGGCTCTGCTCTGTGTGTGGGGCTGTGTGTGGGGCTGTGTGTGTGTGGGGCTCTGCTCTGTGTGTGGGGCTGTGTGTGGGGCTCTGCTCTGTGTGTGGGGCTGTGTGTGGGGCTCTGCTCTGTGTGTGGGGCTGTGTGTGGGGCTGTATGTGGGGCTCTGCTCTGTGTGTGTGGGGCTCTGCTCTGTGTGTGTGGGCTGTGTGTGGGGCTGTGCTCTGTGTGTGGGGCTGTGTGTGGGGCTGTGTGTGTGTGTGGCTCTGCTCTGTGTGTGTGGGGCTCTGCTCTGTGTGTGGGGCTCTGCTCTGTGTGTGGGGCTCTGCTCTGTGTGTGGGGCTCTGTGTGTGGAGCTCTGTGAGAGGCTCTGTGTGTGAGGCAGGCACTGGATCTCAGGCAGACGGGTGAGAGGGTGAGAGGGAGGGAGGGAGGGAGGGAGGGAGCTCCAGCAGAGAGGTGAGTAGAAAATCAGCCAGCAGGTTTATAAGCGGGAGGGGGGGGGGGGGGGGTGTTTCACAAAGCAGGTTTACAGAGTTGGATAACCATATAAAACCGGGAACACATCCATTTACTTCAGTCCACGTTCCAGGTTTAGGAGGGTTCCGGGTTTTTCTCAGTGCAGTTACCCAACTACCTCAGTAATCCTGCTTTCTGAAATCCACCCCAGGACTGAGTCTTCACCACACCCAATCTCACACCATTCAGACCAGAGCCTGAAACCAGGGCCTGTCTCCTGAAGCAGGATAACTGCACTGAGTGAAACCCAGAACCCTCACTCTGGAACAAGGACTCAAGTAGAAAGAGCTGTTCTGGGTCTTTATCCAGTGAGCTCTATAACCACGCCTCATGATGCAGGCCTGAGGGATAAGACTACGATACTGGGATTCGATATGAAGACGCTTGGGGCAGATTCACCACAAACAAAACCTTTTAGCAGCTAAAACTAATAACAGAACCAGTGATTAGTGCAAAACAAATGCCACGACCGATCATTACGACCGATCATTCACAGGAGCAAAGCCTTGCCTAATGTGGCAGCAAACAAGGCCTGTGGTGAACTGACTGAACTCATATTTTATCTGTTTCAAGACTTTACGTATTTTACTCAGAAAATGGTGTCAGTACCAATCAGTTGAGACTGGAACAGGGAAGGTAATCTGGCCAGTCTCATGTGAATGTGACCATCTTTAGCCAGATGCGTTTCAGTGTTCAGAGTGATCTTCGCAGCCTAGCGCTTAAGGACACAAGAAGAGAACCAGCACGGTGGAGAGACCTCTAAATACAGACTTACACCTGATCAGTAACCCCACAGATTGTTCCGCCCGCTGTCGAGCGCTCCCGTGGAGTGGGCGTGGCTTCACGCTCGCGGCTGTCCGCCTCGTGTCAGCGTATCGGAGGGCTTCGAGGGGAAACGTTGAATCGGGGAAAACTATCCGGTGGGGGCGGGGGGGTTCATTAATTGAAAAAAAAAATGAAATCAATTTACAGGAGGATTTCTGGCGGTGGTGATTATTCAGCTGTCCCGACTCACCTCTCCCAGGGTCTGTACATCATTAGAGGGAGTGAGACGTTCATTTCATTCATTAATAACAAGTAACTAACGAAAGGGAATACATTTAATGTGTCATCTGATGAGTAGGCTATGTGGCTAATTACGCTGCAGTCAATGTTAAATCAAAGAACACACAACCCTCGCCTTTAAGAACAGTAATGTACAGGGGGTTGGCAGTTGCCATGAATAGAACAAAGACATCGACACATTCTGCACAGTAAGATTTTAACAGCTTTACCCTGCGTGTGTTAATCTGTTCATCCTGCCAGATTGGACATGACTTTCCGTGTGTAGACACTGATATAGTGTTACTACATGCTCATCCTGGGGGTCTGTGAGACTGTGGAAAAGGGTACTTTATTCATGAACTATTCATACAACTAGGTTATATTCTCGCTTTGTTTTCGCGACTGGTGCATTGTGCATTGTAGCAACATGTTGCGGTTCGTAGCCTATTGATCAGAACAGGTCAGCCAGCCAGCTTTAGTGCTGGTGTCCCTCTGCTTCACATGAGACTTGTGGCGAATGGTACAGCATTGCAATGTTGCTGTTCGTATTGATCAGAACAAGTTAGCTAGCTTTAGTGCCTGTGTGAAACTTGCAGGCAGCAATTCAGGCCATTGTATTAACGTCTTCCGTAACAACGGAACTACGAAAATTACATTTTTAAAGGCGTGACTATGTTCACGTCGGAATTCAACTCTGATTGGTTCCCGCCAGGCGGGGTGGTGGCACGAGGATATAAACTTTTCTGAGCCTTCGAGCTATCCCTATGCCTTGCAAGGGCGGCCCCATTCATTTTCATCGGTTTTATGTATATAAATACACACATCTTGATGGTGCCACCGCCTGATGAAGCCGCGAAGTGTCTTCACCATTAGCCAAACCGCTCTCTCCTCCTCGCGCTCTCCGTGCACAGCTTCTAATGCATTTCAGCGCTGCGGTTTCTCTTAATTAACAGCAATCTGCTGGCGGGCCACAGCAGAGACAGAGACGGGGAAACGGGAGAAAACCAGGCAGGAATCACGGCCCAGAGAGGCGGATAGTTATGATAAATTCCGTAGAAACGCAGCGGAACTTCCCCCCTGGCGCTAGCGCCCGTGTCTGAGGCGCGGTGGCTGACATATGGAGAACACGGAGGGACCGCCCGTTTCTGAGGGAGCGCAGCGCTGACAGAAACGCATATTCATGATGATGAAGGCAGGCGCTGCCCGTCCTAGGCGCGGAGGTGAAATGAATACGCAGCCGCGAAGAGAGGCTGAAATGGGGCCATGAAGAATCGCGTCAAACAGGTATTTCATCAGCCTCCCATTCTGCGAAAGGAATCAATTTTGAACCCAAACATTTTATTGGAGGAAAAAGAAACGATGGTTTCTCAAGCATTCATGCCTGTATTTTTTGGAATTAACGCACACATGAGCAATAATGCCATTATGCACAAAGTGCAGTATTGAGTAGACGGATTTCGAGGTTAAATTACGCGACAAAAAAAGGAAAATATATTTTTTATATTTGAGGATGCTCGCGGTTTCCGTATACTTTATCATGAGCCATGGCAGGCCGTAACGGATTCCCGCGGGTGAAGCGCGAGTCATAATGCACTCCAGAAATATAATAGCCTCCACAGGGCGGTTGAGATCTCCCCACACCCTCTCAACGAGAGAGAGACTAATGCGCCCATTAACAACACACGTCTAAAGTGCCCTCTATGGCGCGCGCAAGGGATTCACTCATTCGCCCTCCGCTCTATGTTGTGTGCAGTACAGCAGCCACGCTTCTGCGATTCGACTTTAATACAACCCTGTAGATATGAATATAAATCAGAGGTCAACGCAAGTTTGAATCCTCAGTATATAGGCAGACATTTTAAAGGCCCTCTAAAAGAAGAAATTTTATTTGTTTTTGTTTGCTATATGCTTCAGGCACTTGTATTTGAGATCAAAAGGTTAATATGAGACAATAGTACAGTAGAAAGAAAAAAAGGAACCACTAGTGGACTCAAAAATAAACAACATTGGCTCAGGAGGTGAGAGCGGTCGTCTCATTGGCTCAGGAGGTAAGAGCGGTCGTCTCATTGGCTCAGGAGGTAAGAGCGGTCGTCTCATTGGCTCAGGAGGTAAGAGCGGTCGTCTCATTGGCTCAGGAGGTAAGAGCGGTTGTCTCATTGGCTCAGGAGGTGAGAGCGGTCATCTGGCAATCGGAGGGTTGCTAGTTTGATCCCTACCGGGCTGTGTCGAAGTGTCCCTGAGCAAGACACCTAACCCCAAATTGCTCCTGACGAGCTGGTTGGTTGGTGCTTTGCTTGGCAGGCTTTCACAGTTGGTGTATGTGTGTGAATGTGTGAATGAGAGGCATTCATTATAAAGCTTTGGATAAAACACTATATAAATGCAGTCCATTTAAACAGGAGGCAACTCCAGTTGATGACAGACAAATCCTAAGAGCAGCAAAAATCCAAAAACCTCAAAACACTCAGTGACATCACCAAAGAGCTGCAGTGAGAAGCTCACAATGTAAACCTCTCATCAACAGCAAGCACCCAAACCTCTCATCAACAGCAAGAACCCAAAACTCTCATCAACGGCAAGAACCCAAAACTCTCAACAACGGCAAGAACCCAAACCTCTCAACAACGGCAAGAACCCAAACGCCAGTTTAGAATTAGTCAGCGAGCCAGAAAGAGTTGTGGAACAAACTGTTATGTGGTGTGTGTCATGGAGGAGGTGAGGTCATGACCCCTCTCACGTGCGTCATGGCTGGGGCATGTGTGGCTGCTTCTGGAGCAGGCTCACTCATCGTTATTGATCAGTGTGGAGAATAGCAGCAGTAGGATGGGGCTCAAACCCGCTGCAGATACAACCGAAGCGTTCATCAATGGGAAAAAATCTTGTGTTACGCACTGGCCAATGAAGTCATAAATCCAGCATGCGTTTCACGATCTGGAGAGGAGACTGAAGACAGAAGCTCCCAAAACAAATCTGGAGAGGAGACTGAAGACAGAAGCTCCCAAAACAAACCTGGAGAGGAGACTGAAGACAGAAGCTCCCAAAACAAATCTGGAGAGGAGACTGAAGACAGAAGCTCCCAAAACAAATCTGGAGAGGAGACTGAAGACAGAAGCTCCCAAAACAAATCTGGAGAGGAGACTGAAGACAGAACCTCCAAAACAAATCTGGAGAGGAGACTGAAGACAGAAGCTCCCAAAACAAACCTGGAGAGGAGACTGAAGACAGAAACCCCCCAAAACAAAGATCAACAGGAGGTGGCTGCAGTGAGGGCCTATAACAGACAGACGTTTGGTGATGTCAGTGGGTCATAGACTTGATGCAGTTACTGCATTTAAGGGCAACAAACCCATATATTAGACTTTATTCCTCTGATTTTCTTATTGAGTTACTTTGGCACAGCTGAAACGGGGGAGGCCGTTTCTATAGAAGTCGTAAAACATACAAATACCATTACCAGTGAAATCTGACTGCCGGTACGCTTGCCTCACATTCATCTTTTTTATCTCTAATCCAAATGCCTTCAGTAGCCTCTAGCAAAAGTAACACATTTCACTCTACCGTTACCATCCTTCTGGAGGGCACTGTATACGCTTCCTTAAACCCGGCGCTTTATAAACTGCTCCGGAGTAGCTACAGCGTATCCGCGGGTTTTTCTGCACTTAGAATTTCGTCGGTAACGCTGAAGTGAATGCGGTTTGCACGTGTTCATAATGCGGGCCTGTTAGTCGTGAACAGTGCAGCCCTAGCACGCCCGCGCGCACTGGAGTCGGCCTCGGACTGAAGAGACTGCAGATTGAGGGAGTGAAGAGAGCCGTTGAGGAGATGACAGCTCGTGATCCACGCGGGGAGATTGCGCGAGTGAAATCGTAATGAAAATGTCAGCGGCACTTTGAAGTAAACACGCGCTGTTCTTTATCAGCGGAGATGTCTCCGCTGCGGACCTTCGCCGCGCTAACGCGCGCACGCGGCTCATTCCGCTGAATTGGAGCGCGGTCTTTGCGCAGCGCGTGGCGCGGTTAGACAGGGAAGAGACAATTACAAAAAACAATTACAACAACATTCTGCGCGTTTTAATTCTTAGACAGGGGTTATGAATGACAAAGCATTGGCATTGTTATACTTTATTCCAGGACTAATTTCCTGAGTGGATACTCACGGGAAAAATATTTTTAAAAAATGTTTTCTAAAGATACACCTCTCTGTGATTTAGGTCCAAATTCGTGTTAACTTGTATGGTTTTTTTTGAGCCCTTGGAGTTTTAATTGCTCCATTGTGAATGGTTCATTCTTCCACAAATGGATGGGCAAAATGTAGTTTATATGATTAATAATGACAATATGGACGTTTTGATTAATTATTTGTTTTGACTGCATAAATGGCATGCCTTGAATAATAACAATTCCAGCATTTATTTTTAAAGACGTTCCATATAGGCTATGGCAATTATTGGGCAATAATTCAGCACGAGGCTCGTGCTTTCTTAGCCACAGTGTTCCGCTATATGAGAAGCTCCGGACAGCGACCAACCAGATATAGATTTTTGACTCCTAGCCAAATGCAACATTAAAAATAGTTAAACTGAACACGGATTAGACTCATCTACTTTCATAATTTATCGAAAAGCCGATATTAATGTTGATAGATAGCAATGTGCAGTTGCTGTTACGACGCTGCAGTTGTCTCTATTCATACTATATTTGAAACAAAATTAGTTTAAATCTGTTAACGAGGTCGAGATAAGGGGGTACGTCATTTAATTTGAGGGGAAACTACATTTTGAAATGTGACGCCTGACATATCCGACCTCCTGACTGCGGCCCGTGAGTAATTAAGGTGCTGACGCGTCCTCGTGGAACCCCTGAAAGACAAACACTGCAGAACTTCTGAACACACGTAATTTGCTTTACAAAATTAAATTAAATAACTGGTTGATCGCTAACACCGTAAATGACCGTTTACGGTGGGACTTAAAACTAATCTCGACAGGCCAGAAAACAGATTTTCAGAAGCATGCCAGAGCACAGAGAAACATGGGGACTGGCCGCACACTTTCACTCTTGATGATAATTTAACAGTTTACAGTTACACAAATTCAGAGAATTAAACTATAAATTGTAGCATGGACGCGTCTTTATGAAAGAGCAGTTGGAATTAGAGAGCACTACGTCATAATCACGTCTAAGGTAACGCGCCTCTCCACGCGCAGGGGGCAGAGAGCAGCGCGCTGGAGGAAGATCATGGAGTGAGTGAGACATGAGATCCGTAGCTCACCTCGAGCACGAAGAGAACTGGCTCCGTGCATCGGGAAAGGACAGCATCTGAACAGTGAATATGCCACATAACAGTACCGAGCTGTACTGACAGAGATACTATCGGCGTGCGCTCAATACCCACAGTTAAATGCGCCAAAGCCAGATCGTCCACATTAAATATTAAAGAGCGGGGTGGTCAAATGAATGGTTTTCGGGCTGTCGAGGCGTTCTTCGCCTTCACGACGTTTGAGGGTTTAGAAACGTGCCGCTTTTGTCGTTCCAGTGAATGGCTATCACTCAACTTTTGAGCGGCGGCACTGCAGTCATCGGCGTCCTACGTCTTTAAGCAGTCTGAGTACAATATGTTCGGGACGACGCAAAACAAGGAACGACGGGAGCCGACTGCGCGCTGGTTTTATAGAAGACGTATGCGAGAGCGCGTGTGCTTCAGTGAAAAATGAAAAATGAAACCCATTCAGGTGTCAGACGGAGTGAATAGCGTTATAATGAGCCTTCAGCTGCCGGTGCCGGACTGAAGAGCCGAAAAGCGGCTTCTCGCCGGGACAGGAGCCTTCAATGGCAGCAAAAAGATCATTACTTTGCGAACAGTGATTACGTTTTATCGGATTATGCATTAGAGTTCTTTGCGGAAAATACTATTAAGGCGGTTTAAATGAGAAATATGACCGCCGGTTCTGAAAGGACAGCTCCCTCCATCATTCCGTCAAACGGCATCCAGCGTAGCTTTCAGTCCGCTACGGCAGGGAGTTTGCGTGAACCGTCTACCCTGCTCGTTCTCTTTTCAACAAGTGAAGTCATGTCCGATTTTTCTTGCTTTATCGAAAAATATCACGGGAATAACTTTGCCCATGTCACTTTAAAACATATGATATCTACCGATGACTGTTGCATGTAGTGATGGTGCGGAGAGCGCGTGTAGACAGCGTCTATTCCCAATTGTGTCTCATTCTGGAAACTCGTTCCTGCAGTTCAGTTTATTAAATTCCCTATAAATTATATAATCGATTAGCGATTATTCCGCGGCCATTCAAACAAAGCCCATCTGACATAAATCGGGTGGCGCTGAAAATACTAACCGCCAGCACACCCCGGTGCGAGACAGACAGACGCAGCGCAACACACATACAATCCGTGTCTCGTCTTGTGAGGTTATTTTTCTTATAAGACGCACAATCCGTCTCGTCTTAATGAAGCTGACGGATCGCGCGTCCCGTGATTTACCTGATTGATGCAGAGGGAAAGGCGCTTGCGCTCCCGCGCGCCCGCCAGGACGCCGCCGCGCCGCCCGTCCTCCCCCTGATAAATGGCACTGCAATAACGGACAAAGTTGCGCGGATTAATAATCACATAACGCTGATTGTGTTGTACATTGTGCTTCCTCGAAAAAAAAAAACGAGGCTTCCAATTCTCCAAGAATGACAGAATGACAGCTGAAAAGACAGATACAGGCTACAGGCAAGTTGTGTGACAGAACCGAGGCGTCAGTAAACGATGGCTGAATCTTAAATGTAAAATATAATACTGTAAT
>NC_083772.1:883822-911322 GCF_963514075.1 Conger conger | reverse complement strand
CACTGAAATCATCGGCACACTGAAATCATCAGCTCCTCCATGTGGATCCTCATCCTGCCACGTTACCGCACCGCAGGTACGATACCAAAGGAGCTCAAACTCAACATCACACTGAAGGACTGCCCTGCAGTCCCCACTTCTGCCAAAGAGCAAACACAGCCCAGGAGCCCAGCTAGCCTGGCCTGATAAGTGCTTCACTACACCGTGTCCTGGACAGAGTGATTAGCCTCAGAAATATCAGGACATAACGCAAAAACAAGCTCAGATTAGAGAGAAATTTCAGCTTTGCTTTGTTACAAATACAGCTATTTAAAAAAAAAAATGCCTCTCATTGATTACTTCAATCAGCTTCAGAATGCTTTTGCGTCATTTTACATTAAAAAAACAAACTAACAGAAAATAAGAAATGCAACAAGAGACCAGAAAACACGCATTAAATATTCAAAAGGCACCAGTGGCCAAACAGGCCTTTAAAAAAAGTTAATCAGACTATACCCAACTTGACTCTTTGAACATAACAGCTATAAGAGATATAAGAGATATAAGAGGTAAGTAAGTGGTTATTATGGGGCTAAGTGCAGGAACGTGTGTGCAGAGCTGAATCAGTGCACCCAGCAGAGAGTCGAGAGTCTGATCTCCAAATGGAGCCATGGCTGGAGCCCTGGGGCACGCCGGCCGCACGAGCCTGCAGCCGGTCCTGCACACTCACGCAGGCTCCCCCACTCCGCTACCGGACCACAGAGGGGGTGCGAGGACACACCTGCAGTCCTCACATTTAAATCCAGCCCAGAGGGGGGTGGTCTGTGGGATGGGTGGAGCCTATGTGTGTGTGAGTGACAGGTGAGTAGGCGCCTCAGGTGAGTGGGTGACAGGTGAGTAGGCGCCTCAGGTGAGTGGGTGACAGGTGAGTTGGCCCCTCAGGTGAGTGGGTGACAGGTGAGTAGGGCCCTCAGGTGAGTGGGTGACAGGTGAGTAGGCCCCTCAGGTGAGTGGGTGACAGGTGAGTAGGCCCCTCAGGTGAGTGAGTGACAGGTGAGTAGGCCCCTCAGGTGAGTGGGTCCCTCAGGTGAGTGGGTGACAGGTGAGTTGGCCCCTCAGGTGAGTGGGTGACAGGTGAGTAGGCCCCTCAGGTGAGTGGGTGACAGGTGAGTAGGCCCCTCCGGTGAGTGGGTGACAGGTGAGTAGGCCCCTCAGGTGAGTGGGTGACAGGTGAGTAGGCCCCTCCGGTGAGTGGGTGACAGGTGAGTAGGCCCCTCAGGTGAGTGGGTGACAGGTGAGTAGGCCCCTCAGGTGAGTGGGTGACAGGTGAGTAGGCCCCTCAGGTGAGTGGGTGACAGGGGAGTAGGCCCCTCAGGTGAGTGGGTGACAGGGGAGTAGGCTCCTCAGGTGAGTGGGTGACAGGTGAGTAGGCCCCTCAGGTGAGTGGGTGACAGGTGAGTAGGCCCCTCAGGTGAGTGGGTGACAGGTGAGTAGGCCCCTCCGGTGAGTGGGTGACAGGTGAGTAGGCCCCTCAGGTGAGTGGGTGACAGGTGAGTAGGCCCCTCAGGTGAGTGGGTGACAGGTGAGTAGGCCCCTCAGGTGAGTGGGTGACAGGGGAGTAGGCCCCTCAGGTGAGTGGGTGACAGGGGAGTAGGCTCCTCAGGTGAGTGGGTGACAGGTGAGTAGGCGCCTCAGGTGAGTGGGTGACAGGTGAGTAGGCCCCTCAGGTGAGAGGGTGACAGGTGAGGCCCCACAGGTGAGTGGGTGAGAGGTGAGTAGGTCCCTCAAGTGAGTGGGTGACAGGTGAGTAGGCCCCTCAGGTGAGTGGGTGACAGGTGAGTAGGCCCCTCAGGTGAGTGGGTGACAGGTGAGTAGGCCCCTCAGGTGAGTGGGTGACAGGTGAGTGGGTCCCTCAGGTGAGTGGGTGACAGGTGAGGCCCCTCAGGTAAGTGGTGACAGCCGGACTGAAGCTCACCTGTAACACATCACATGACATAACATAACAGGAGAGGTTAGTCTGGGAACACACCAGGTGTGCGCAGCAGGTGTTAATACCAGCATACACACAGGAGAACACAGGCCCTGCAGTGTCGCCATGGAGAACTGAGAAAGCCTGCATCAGAAATGTGGTGTGGAGACGAGCTGCTGGCCTGGACACGGCTGCCCAACCCCCCCGTTTCACCCAGTGATTCACTCAGCGACTCAGCTCACTGCAGACTCAGCTGAAGAGCAGTGACTCAGCGCACTGCAGACTCAGCTGAAGAGCAGTGACTCAGCGCACTGCAGACTCAGCTGAAGAGCAGTGACTCAGCTCACTGGAGACTGAGCTGAAGAGCAGTGACTCAGCTCACTGGAGACTGAGCTGAAGAGCAGTGTCTCAGCGCACTGGAGACTCCGCTGAAGAGCAGTGACTCAGCGCACTGGAGACTCCGCTGAAGAGCAGTGACTCAGCGCACTGGAGACTCCGCTGAAGAGCAGTGACATCAATCTGCCGTTAGCGTAGCAGCACAGCTCAGTAAGAGGGGTCAGCTGGGGTCAAAGGTCACTACAGCCTGAACTGTAAGGACAGCACAGGGTCAAAGGTCACTACAGCCTGAACAACTGGGGCTCCACACTGCCCATGTCTCTTTTTGCCATTACATCTCAGTTTATTTTTGTAAATACATGTATTGCTCTATAAATGTCGTATAGTTGGTGAGGTCATCAGGAAGGTCATTTTATCCTTCTGCGTTTGTTTCTGGAGGAAGGTTCTGGGTGGGGGTACACTTCAGAGTGTGTGGGGGGCAGTGCGGGGCAGTGCAGGGCAGTGAGGGGGCAGTGAGGGGGCAGTGAGGGGGCAGTGCGGGGGCAGTGCGGGGGCAGTGGGGGTCTGAGGGGGGCAGTGCGGGGGCAGTGCGGGGGCAGTGGGGGTCTGAGGGGGGCAGTGCGGGGGCAGTGCGGGGGCAGTGCGGGGGCAGTGCGGGGGCAGTGCGGGGGCAGTGCGGGGGCAGTGGGGGGCAGTGCGGGGGCAGTGCGGGGGCAGTGGGGGGTCTGGACCAGGTGGGCCCAGCCGTACTCACTCTGAGTCAGTCTTGTTCTTCAGCAGCTTGGCTCGAGCCGAGGCAGAGAGGTTGAGATCTCCTCCTGGGGGGAGAGGAGGAGGGTTACAGGACCAGCCTGGGGAGCAGGGAGCAGCAGAGCAGGAGGGCCAGCACCGCGGACTCTTACCTCTCACGTAGTCCACAAAGTACAGAGTTACCACGCCGATCAGGGCCACTGAGAGAGGAGAGAAACAGCATAAATACACACACCTGAGGCAGGTGAGGGGGGGCAGGTGAGGGGGGGGGGACTCACAGCAGACGCAGGCGCAGAAGAACACCTCCAGGAACAGGTATCCGCTGCTGTCCAGGATGCCCCCCGCCGCCATGGCGATGAGGGCCAGGCCCAGGTTCTGAATGGACTGCATACTGCGGGGTGAGGAGCAGAGACCAGGTGTACACAGGTGACCAAAGAGACCAGGTACACACACCTAACACATAACCATTCTGCCCATCTGCACCAAGCCTGACCCTAACCACAACCCTAACCCTAACCCCAACAGTGTGGAATTTACCTTGAGCCCAGTCCTTTATCATACCTGGCTCCCAGGTAAAGGGAGGGTGAACACACCTGACTCCCAGGTAAAGGGAGGGTGAACACACCTGACTCCCAGGTAAAGAGAGGGTGGTCACACCTGACTCCCAGGTAAAGAGAGGGTGGTCACACCTGACTCCCAGGTAAAGGGAGGGTGGACACAACTGATTCCCAGGTAAAAGGCTTCCTTAGGTGGGAAATGGACTCACGTTGCCATACAAAGTGTGGGCGTTTCCTAAAGTATCTGCAGAACTGACAGTAAGAAGGCAACAATTTGGGAATAAACGCCAAATTAAAAGCATCTTAAATCACTGAAAAGCAGTAAATACAGTAAAAACATAAGCCCAACCCAGCCAAAGTCATGTGACTGAAAACTCACAATCCATAGGCTGTCCCCAGCTGGTGCTCCGGGACCAGGAAGGCCACCATTGGCCAGAGCGCACAGGCCAGGAGGGAGTAGGACACGCCCAGCAGACACTGCAGAGAGACAGGGATCCCGAGACGTTAACAACGCTGACGCAGCACCACTTAATGTTCACGCACCGAAAGCTAAACAACCTAGAAACTTTACAAACAGCATAACGTTGAGCGTGATGTGATAAAAGGCCCCACACATGGGGAGAATAAGCTCTGCGCTTGATCATTTAGCTGAACGTTACAGGCGGCGAGTGTTCCTAAGGTTACCCAGAACCCCCCTGTAAAAACGCAACATCGTATAAACGCATCTGCTCCGCAAACAAACAGGGTTTTTATAGAACACTAACTGTACGGTTCAATATCACTGGGCATAAATCTACGATATTGCCCATGAATGCTTAATAGAGCTGTAATACTGTGCTTGTAAAACCTTTAGATGCCTTATTACAGAATCAGAGCATAGTCAGGGACACAGAAAAGACCCGTCCCTTTTACGAATCCATATTTACTCAAAGAAAAAAAAAAAAAAAAAAAAGACAGTAAAACATTCCCGGTTTCCCCCTCACCCCCCCGGAACGACACGGAACGCGCGGACGGGCGTGGCGGCGGGAGGCGGTCACCATGGCGATCCAGGGGTTCCAGAAGGTGAAGGCGAGCATGATGTGTGCGGTGAGTGTGGACGCCACGGCACACAGAACCCACACGATGTTCTTCCCCGTCTTATCCACCAGGAAGCCCAGGAGGGGCGAGGCCGGGGCGGAGATGATGTACACGATACTGTCACCAAGATAATCAACACCATCAGTCTCCATTACCCCACAACACACTCACATCCACATCATTACTGCACCGTCCCTTTCAGCAGGGTCTTTCAGCCACAAACCACCGGGAAAAAGCAGCACACATTTAACGCACATTCTAACGCACATTCTAACATTCATGGCCTTCACCCCCATGTTTGGGACAGCACTGGATGTCGGTTCAGTAACAGGACTTAAAATCGGCCAAAGCCATGAAGAATGCCTTCCCGTAAACATACAACATTTAACGCGCATATTCACACACATTTAATGTGCGTATTCACACATGCAAATACATATATTTTAGCACAGTATTTGTGTGCACAAGTGTATGTTCGTAAATCCATGCACGTGTCCTACATGTGAATGCATGTGGGCGTGTGTGTGTGTACGCGCGTGTGCATGTGTGGCGTGTGTGTGTGAGAGTGTGTGTATGTGTGTGTGTGTGTGTGTGTGTGTGAGTGTGTATGTGTGAGAGAGAGAGAGAGAGAGAGAGTGTGTGTGTGTGTGTGAGAGCAGGTTCTGTATTACCTGTTCACAGCTCTTGCTTGAGTAGGAGTGAAGTTGAACTTCTCGATGAAGAAAACCCTGTGGAGAGAGACAGCATTACGAGAACATCCCTCTACTCCTTCCCCTGTCCTCTCCCCTTTCCCAGGTGCATACAGGCAAGAGGGGGGTATATACAGGTGCGTACAGGTGAGAGGGGGGTAGATACAGGCGTGTACAGGTGAGAGGGGGGTAGATACAGGCGTGTACAGGTGAGAGGGGGTAGATACAGGCGTGTACAGGTGAGAGGGGGGTAGATACAGGCGTGTACAGATGAGAGGGGGGTAGATACAGGCGTGTACAGGTGAGAGGGGGGTAGATACAGGCGTGTACAGGTGAGAGGGGGGTAGATACAGGCGTGTACAGGTGAGAGGGGGGTAGATACAGGCGTGTACAGGTGAGAGGGGGGTAGATACAGGCGTGTACAGGTGAGAGGGGGGTAGATACAGGCGTGTACAGGTGAGAGGGGGTAGATACAGGCGTGTACAGGTGAGAGGGGGTAGATACAGGCGTGTACAGGTGAGAGGGGGTAGATACAGGCGTGTACAGGTGAGAGGGGTAGATACAGGCGTGTACAGGCGAGAGGGGGTAGATACAGGCATGTACAGGCGAGAGGGGGTAGATACAGGCGTGTACAGGTGAGAGGGGGTAGATACAGGCGTGTACAGGTGAGAGGGGGTAGATACAGGCGTGTACAGGTGAGAGGGGGTAGATACAGGCGTGTACAGGTGAGAGGGGGTGGATACAGGCGTGTACAGGTGAGAGGGGGTAGATACAGGCGTGTACAGGTGAGAGGGGGTAGACTCCAGCCCCTCACAGGTGAGTTTTAAAGGGAAGTGAGAGGTCCTGAAGTTACTGAGTAAACAGCAGCTCCTGTATTGTTTTTATCTTATTTAACTTTTTTAGTCTTTTTAAAATCACTGCACCCACAGTGTGAACCAGATTACATAACTCAATTATATTATTTATTTATTTACTCTTCTATCCAAAGCTCACTAACCAATCACAATCCTCACCAGAGCTCACTAACCAATCACAATCCTCACCAGAGCTCTGAAAATGATGATGTGGGCTCTGGTGAGGAATATGATTGGTTAGTGAGCTCTGGTGAGGAATATGATAGGTTAGGTGAGCTCTGGTGAGGAATATGATAGGTTAGTGAGCTCTGGTGAGGAATATGATTGGTTAGTGAGCTCTGGTGAGGAATATGATAGGTTAGTGAGCTCTGGTGAGGAATATGATTGGTTAGTGAGCTCTGGTGAGGAATATGATTGGTTAGTGAGCTCTGGTGAGGAATATGATAGGTTAGGTGAGCTCTGGTGAGGAATATGATTGGTTAGTGAGCTCTGGGGAGGAATATGATTGGTCAATCCGTCACTCACTGTCCCAGGCCGATGAAAGGGAAGACGGCCACGTAGTATGCCACGCAGATGATGAAGATGAGCCACAGCGATAAGGAGAAGTCCTTCACATCCGTCAGCTTGATCACTTCCCCTGCAGACAGGAAATGACACGTGTTAAAGGTCTCAAACAGCCTAGTCAGCCGATGGCGGTTGAGGCTGGGACACATGATGATGATGATGATGATGGTGATGGTGATGGTGATGAGGTCACACCCACCGGTCTTGCCCTGCTCCTTGTTTAAGATCCTCTCAGCCCGTCGGTCGAGGAAAGCCAGGATCAGCGCGCAGACCAGCGAGAACACGCAGGTCACACCCGCTGAGAGAGAGAGAGAGAGAGAGAGGAGAGGGCCCACACTGTTACAACCAGGGGCCACACTCTTACAACCAGGTCAGGGGCCGCACGCTCACAACCAGGATATACGAACCGGCTTTAACTTATGTAGTTAACATTAATTAATTGATGTACAAATACATTAATTATGCATGAAATGACCTTTTCATGAGCGAACTCTTTCAGTCTTAAGCCCAATATGAAGTCCCGAGGGGTTTTGGCTTTGGTTGAGAAAATTGAGAAGGTTGAGAATTTAGAAGGGCTATAACAGCTGATGCCAGTGTCCTTGTGACCTCTCTGTCATGTGACCCAAACAGAGGCCTGTGGCTGCAAGAGGAACTGATGGGAACAGAGAAACACCTTCACCCTCAAGCCACTCTGCTGACTGGACAAGAGCTGAAACCACAAGCTTACTGCGAAATCATCACTTTCATTTCCACTTAACACAATTAACACCTCCACACTTCAGCAAATATACAAGCAAGGCACTCATCAAGACCAACCAAAACCATCTCCGATGGTTTCATATGCATTCAGCAGAAACCGCATTCAGCAGAAACCGCATTCAGCAGAAACCGCATTCAGCAGAAACCGCATTCATCGCCCGCGCACCACTGTGCGCTGTACTTTAAACAGAGAAACGCAGCCGAAGCCGTCTGTAAATCATCCTCCCAGCGAGAGACCGCGTGAGAGACCGGTGCCTCGCTCAAAAAGCTGCAACTCAGAAGAAGTCCTTCCAGGCCAGAGAGGTGACCCTGAGCTAAGGGTCTACACAGCTACCTTCTCGTAGAAACGTCTCATTCAGACGACGGGCTCAGCAGAGAGCCACAGCGAGAGCTGATTTTCAGGGCAAAATATAAATTGAGAATTTAAAGTCAGAATGTGGGCGCTATGCATGACACACAGTGGAGCATGTTATTCACTCGCTAAAAGCATCTCACCTTCTCTCAAATGTGGCGTCAAAGGGATTGTGAAAATGAACATGAATAGTAGCTTTTAACTACGTCGGATGAAAACACCAGTTCGAAGATTTCCAGTTAGAAACAGACTGTAGGCCTCTCAGAGATAACAGAAGAGCTTTGTCACAACCGCAAATGAGAAACGCTAACAGCATGTATGAACACTAACATCACACACACCACCACAATAAACACTAACATTCTACACAAAACCACAATAAACACTAACATTACACACACCACCACAATAAAGACCATCACAAACACCACCACAATAAACACCAACATTACACACACCACCACAATAAAGACCATCACACACACCACCACAATAAACACTAACATTCTACACAAACCACAATAAACACTAACATTCCACACAAAATCACAATAAACACTAACATTCTACACAAAACCACAATAAACACTAACATTCTACACAAAACCACAATAAACACTAACATTCTACACAAAACCACAATAAAGACCAACATCACACATCACCACAATAAAGACCAACATCACACACACCATCACAAAGACCAACATCACACACACCACCACAATAAAGACCAACATCACACACACCATCACAAAGACCAACATCACACACACCACCACAATAAACACTAACATTACACACACCAACACAATAAACACCGACATTACACACACCACCACAATGAACATTACATACATGATAATGAACGCGAACATCACACACTGTTAGGAATGACGGTGTAGGTGAATGTGAACATCACACACTGTTGGGAATGACGGTATAGGTGAATGTGAACATCACACACTGTGTTGGGAATGACGGTGTAGGTGAATGTGAACATCACACACTGTGTTGGGAATGATGGTGTAGGTGAATGTGAACATCACACACTGTGTTGGGAATGACGTGTAGGTGAATGTGAACATCACACACTGTTTGGAATGACGGTGTAGGTGAATGTGAATATCACACACTGTGTTTGGAATGACGGTGTAGGTGAATGTGAACATCATACACTGTTGGGAATGACGGTGTAGGTGAATGTGAACATCACACACCGTGTTGGGAATGACGGTGTAGGTGAATGTGAACATCACACACCGTGTTGGGAATGACGGTGTAGGTGAATGTGAACATCACACACCGTGTTGGGAATGACGGTGTAGGTGAATGTGAACATCACACACTGTTTTGGGAATGACGGTGTAGGTGAATGTGAACATCACACACTGTTTGGAATGACGGTGTAGGTGAATGTGAATATCACACACTGTGTTTGGAATGACGGTGTAGGTGAATGTGAAGATCACACACTGTGTTTGGAATGACGGTGTAGGTGAATGTGAAGATCACACACTGTGTTGGGAATGACGGTGTAGGTGAATGTGAACATCACACACTGTGTTGGGAATGACGGTGTAGGTGAATGTGAACATCACACACTGTGTTGGGAATGACGGTGTAGGTGAATGTGAACATCACACACTGTGTTTGGAATGACGGTGTAGGTGAATGTTAACATCACACACTGTGTTGGGAATGACGGTGTAGGTGAATGTGAACATCACACACTGTGTTGGGAATGACGGTGTAGGTGAATGTGAACATCACACACTGTTGGGAATGACGGTGTAGGTGAATGTGAACATCACACACTGTGTTGGGAATGACGGTGTAGGTGAATGTGAACATCACACACTGTGTTGGGAATGACGGTGTAGGTGCTGAACAGTCAGGTGGCCGTGGGCCAGAGCAGTGCTGCAGGAGGAAGCAGAGCCGCCGTCACAGCGATCAAAAGACAGAGCGGCCAGGTGAAAATGAGAGCGTTTTCCGGAACAACACCTTCACGAGTGCGACTGCATTCCGTGACACTTCAGGTGGAAAGCACACCTCACTCTGAGAGCAGGAAACGCAGCCACATTCCCGACAGGCAGAACTGAGCCCGGAAAGCTGATCGGAATACTGATCAGAATACTGATCGGAGCAGCATCAACAAATGTCAGGAAATACATGTTTTTTTCTTCTTTTTTTCTTCTTTTTGACAGCAAGCTGCTCGATAATACTGCCGAAAATCACTCCAAAGCACAGCTTTCCCAGTTTTCTTTGAAAATAATGAACCACAAGTGAATGCAATTCTATTCGCTGACGACAGCGAGCTACTGATAATTACAGGCTGTCTGGTCAGGGGTGTGGGCGTGGCTGAGTGGGTAAGTGGGCGTGGCTGTGTGGGTAAGCGGGCGTGGCTGTGTGGGTAAGCGGGCGTGGCTGTGTGGGTAAGCGGGCGTGGCTGTGTGGGCATGGCTGCGTGGGTAGGTGGTGTGGGCGGGGTTGTGTACTGACCAATCATCAGCGAGACTCCCAGGGTCACATGACCAGCTGATCCGAGCAGGCTTTCCATGCGGCCATAAACCCATCCCATAATATTCATATTCACCGTGCTGCCCTGGAAACACAAACATTGCTGCACTAAACACACACACTTCCTTAAACACACACACACACACACATACAGGCTCATGCTGCACAAACACACACGCATATAGAGGTGCACGCAAACATACACTGCACAAACACACTGGTACACCCACAGCATTATACAGAGAAGCTATGAATGATTTGTTGAATGATTTGTTGAATGATTTGTTGAATGATTTGTTGAATGATTTGTTGAATGATTTGTTGAATGATTTGTTGAATGATTTGTTGAATGATTTGTTGAATGATTTGTTGAATGATTTGTTAATTGCATGTTAATTGTATGTTAATGAGACACTGATGAGGCGTAACGCTGAGGCCCTCACCAGCCGGGCCATGCTGAGCTGCAGACCGAACACCAGGTTGAGCTCTTTCCCCTTAAACCAGCTGACCGCATACGTGTTCTGAGCCACGGCCAGAGACTCGCCCCCGATCCTGAGACACAGAGAGCGAGTTCATCATTACACAGACCTTTAGCTCTCAACAACCTTAAAGTGAAACCCGCAGACACTGCGGCCCTCCAGGACTGGAGTTAAACCTGCAGACACTGCGGCCCTCCAGGACTGGAGTTAAACCTGCAGACACTGCGGCCCTCCAGGACTGGAGTTAAACCAGCAGACACTGCAGCCCTCCAGGACTGGAGTTAAACCTGCAGACACTGCGGCCCTCCAGGACTGGAGTTAAACCTGCAGACACTGCGGCCCTCCAGGACTGGAGCTAAACCTGCAGACACTGCGGCCCTCCAGGACTGGAGTTAAACCCGCAGACACTGCGGCCCTCCAGGACTGGAGTTAAACCTGCAGACACTGCGGCCCTCCAGGACTGGAGTTAAACCTGCAGACACTGCGGCCCTCCAGGACTGGAGTTAAACCTGCAGACACTGCGGCCCTCCAGGACTGGAGTTAAACCTGCAGACACTGCGGCCCTCCAGGACTGGAGTTAAACCTGCAGACACTGCGGCCCTCCAGGACTGGAGTTAAACCTGCAGACACTGCGGCCCTCCAGGACTGGAGTTAAACCCGCGGACACTGCGGCCCTCCAGGACTGGAGTTAAACCAGCAGACACTGCGGCCCTCCAGGACTGGAGTTAAACCTGCAGACACTGCGGCCCTCCAGGACTGGAGTTAAACCTGCAGACACTGCAGCCCTCCAGGACTGGAGTTAAACCTGCAGACACTGCGGCCCTCCAGGACTGGAGTTAAACCCGCAGACACTGCGGCCCTCCAGGACTGGAGTTAAACCTGCAGACACTGCGGCCCTCCAGGACTGGAGTTAAACCAGCAGACACTGCGGCACCTCCAGGACTGGAGTTAAACCTGCAGACACTGCGGCCCTCCAGGACTGGAGTTAAACCTGCAGACACTGCGGCCCTCCAGGACTGGAGTTAAACCTGCAGGACCATCTGGTGGATTTGTAAGGGGTATCATGCAACAATCACCATGGGAACACACACTGATAACAGCCACTAAATAAAAAATCTGAATAAAAAAAAACATTGACATTCTTACCCGAACACAAACCGTCCAAGTTCCATCAACCAAAAGGCATTCCACAACGCACCAGCCGCAAATATGACCTGAGGACAGATATCATAAGCCTTTCATTTCCCATCACACAGACGTGAGCGAGAGCAAGAACAGATAAGACCAAGAGAACACTCCCACAGACAAGAACCAGCAGAGAATTAGGATTAATATCATTTCGAATTTGCTTGTGAGCTGACGCTTTTATCAAAAGCAACTTGCAGTTGATTAGTAGGGGCCAATCCCCCCTGGAGCAATGTGGGGTTAAGAGCCCCACATTAATAGATCTTATTGTGGCAAGACTGGGGCTTGCACCACCAACTTTCTGGGTCCCAGTCATGTACCTGAGCCACTAGGCCACAGACCGCCCCAGTTATAAGAAGTCATAAAAAAGAAAATGAATCAATTAATAAAGAAAAACATGGCACTCTGGTGCGTATTCTACAGAAATAGCACAGACGAACCCCCAGGTGAAAAACACACATTCATCACTCTGCGCACTCACCTGTCCAATGCACACGAACAGGGAGAAGATGACCGTTCCCAACCTGTAAAGAACACGGCGATAAGCAGGTCACTCATCGTGTGAAACGCCCAGAGACCAAACAGGTGAGCGCGTGTGTGGGACAGAGAGTGAGGCTCATTCTGTACTCACCGCACACCCAACACTCACCGCACACCCAACACTCACCGCACACCCAACACTCACCGCACACCCAACACCCAACACTCACCGCACACCCAACACTCACCGCACACCCAACACTCACCGCACACCCAACACTCACCGCACACCAAACACTCACCGCACACCAAACACTCACCGCACACCAAACACTCACCGCACACCCAACACTCACCGCACACCCAACACTCACCGCACACCCAACACTCACCGCACACCAAACACTCACCGCACACCCAACACTCACCGCACACCCAACACTCACCGCACACCCAACACTCACCGCACGCCAAACACCGCACACCAAACACTCACCGCACACCCAACACTCACCACACACCCAACAATCACCGCACACCCAACACCGCACACCAAACACTCACCGCACACCCAACACTCACCGCACACCCAACACTCACCGCACACCAAACACCGCACACCCAACACTCACCGCACACCAAACACTCGGTCCAGAATGAAGCCTCCAAAGAAGCAGAGGATGACGTTGGGCCAGGAGTACCAGGCGTAGAGCTGCATGAAGCCGGAGGTGGTCAGCTGCATGTCCTGAAACAGAGCAGAGTCACGGCATGAAGCTGCTCTCCTGCACCATCACAACACCACCTTCAACAGCCTGCTGCTCTCCTGCACCATCACAACACCACCTTCAACAGCCTGCTGCTCTCCTGCACCGTCACAACACCACCTTTAACAGCCTGCTGCTCTCCTGCACCGTCACAACACCACCTTCTCCTGCACCATCACAACACCACCTTTAACAGCCTGCTGCTCTCCTGCACCATCACAACACCACCTTCAACAGCCTGCTGCTCTCCTGCACCATCACAACACCACCTTCAACAGCCTGCTGCTCTCCTGCACCATCACAACACCACCTTCAACAGCCTGCTGCTCTCCTGCACCATCACAACACCACCTTCTCCTGCACCGTCACAACACCACCTTCAACAGCCTGCTGCTCTCCTGCACCATCACAACACCACCTTCTCCTGCACCGTCACAACACCACCTTCAACAGCCTGCTGCTCTCCTGCACCGTCACAACACCACCTTCAACAGCCTGCTGCTCTCCTGCACCGTCACAACACCACCTTCAACAGCCTGCTGCTCTCCTGCACCATCACAACACCACCTTCAACAGCCTGCTGCTCTCCTGCACCATCACAACACCACCTTCTCCTGCACCATCACAACACCACCTTTAACAGCCTGCTGCTCTCCTGCACCATCACAACACCACCTTCTCCTGCACCATCACAACACCACCTTCAACAGCCTGCTGCTCTCCTGCACCATCACAACACCACCTTCTCCTGCACCATCACAACACCACCTTCAACAGCCTGCTGCTCTCCTGCACCATCACAACACCACCTTCTCCTGCACCATCACAACACCACCTTCAACAGCCTGCTGCTCTCCTGCTCACCTGCCATTCATATCAGAGAGCAGACAATAATTCTCGACAGTACACAGCCAACTGCTGAAGATCAGAAACCGTGAAGGAAACCCGAGATGGCTCATTGTTACATTATACACTTGGTTCCACTCAGCAGGGCAGCTTTGACAGCGCATCCTGTCTGCCGAGATTCAGAACAGGAACTAGCCCTCCCCACAGAATTTGCCACAGCGAGGTCATTAAACTGGACACGCGGGTTCATAAAGAACGAAACGTCGTTGTACGGAAGCGACGCTTTGTTATTCATTAGCTCATGTCCACCGTCACATTGGGCTGAAGCGCACTTGGTAACAAGCACACTTAACCAACTAGTCATTTCCCGGATAACGTTCCATTCGTTTGCGACGTTGAACACCTCACGCACAATGGGATTAATAACGCGAGTGAAAACGAAACCACAGCGCTCATCCAGCGTTCAAAAGCGCTTAAGGGAATGAATGCAAATGTCAGTTACACATCGCAGACAGCTCAGATGTCGCCAGAGATATGCGGCGGGGCGCAGTAGCCTGCAGTAAAATGTAGGACTGCGTGAGATAAAACAGGTCAGGAGCCTGACTGTGGGAAGGGAAGTGGTGTCGATCGGACAGAGTCCCTGAAGGGGTTTGTCGGAAGGATAACCATCTGGAACAGTGCACAGACCAGTCCTCTAACGCCAAAGTCCATTTTCTTCAGCAAGCAAACGTCCATCTCTTGAGAGCATCTTCAGCTGTGTAAACCGCCATGTTGTCCTTAGCGGGTTCAAATGGGCACATCTCCAGAATATAATGCTGGACTGCGCAACGAACCGGCGCGTTCGGCGCGTTCTACTGGAACAGAGGTGACCCTCTGAAGAATAGGTTCTTACTGGAATTCTAGAACTCTTTTTCCTTCCATTCGCCTACATCAGCATTAGAATGTTCAGTTCAGGAAATTCTAGCCACGTAGCCCCCTTTATGATCTTACACCTTAGCCCTTTGACGAGTAGGGTTTGTTTTAATGCTTCTTTCAAAATTAAAATCTAAAATAATAAAATGAAAGTCCTAAAATCTCAATCGTTTTCGATTAGGAGTAGTGGCCGTTACCTCAGAATTATTATATTCAGCTAAAAACACTCCTGTCACATATTTGTAATCTACCTTTAAAACCGAAGACAGGCCGGGTACTGGAGGAGTACTTACCTGTCGGACCTGTACCTGGAGGGCGGCCGGGCCGTCATAGCAGAAGTAACTCCCTGAAACACAGCAGGAAAACTTCAGAGTGAGAAGATGGACATCGGGTTCTTATGCGACTGATTTCTGTTGCCACGGAAATCACTTATTTCGTCACGTCTGAATTAGCTCGGTTGCTAGTCGGTTTGTTAGCAACGGCGCAAACCCTCCACGATATCACAGAAACACATTTTAATAACTTACATGTTAACTAATTTAGTAAGCTAGTGAGGCTAGCTGACTAAATCACTTGCTGCTAGCTAGCACGCTAAGCTACAGCGAAGCGGCTTACGCGTCGGAATAGCGCCACTCACCGAAGCCGAGAAAGCACATGAACACCAGCACTACCACTCGGTGAGCCAGCTTGCTCGGGTCACAGATCGCGGCCATCGGCCTCGGAGAGGCGCCGTCCACTCGGGGCTGGAGTGGCTCATATTCGCTGACATAGTTCTCTGTGTCGTCCCTCTCAGCCATCGTCCCGCTGCGCCGCCGACTTCCCAAACAAACGCATAAAGACCTGCGGTCATGTGATCGCTGCACACGTGATCCAGCCAGCTGACCGACGGGGCGTCGTCGGTCTGTTTTATGGCTTTATCGTGTTCGGCGGTTTCCTCATTGTATCACTTAGCAGATTCAGTTCAGTAGGTATTGGAAAAAAAAAAACTAATTTAGAAATACAAGTAACAAATTGTGACGAATGTAAACGGAATCTACAGTTCCAGTAAAGTATTAAAGTATTAAATGAGAATACACCCAGTGTTTCTTCTAAATGGTTTCTGCAATGTCAAATGGCAGCTGTGCACGTTTTCTGAAGACGGGGCTGGAAACGTTGAGTTTAAAGGTACAATAGGTAATTTCGGTAAAAAAATAAAAAACGGTCAAGAGAGGAATAGCAGCAACAAACGCACCACAGCAGTGTTTATCCCTCCCCCTTCTCCGTGAACGCGCTGACGTTGAAACGCCATTGGCTGTGGCAATTAGAACTCATTTTCAACCAATGAGCTTGAATTATTGTACAGTTATACAATGTTTTGGTACAGTGTCCGGCGTCAACTGTATATTTTGAAACCCGAATTTAAGGACTATAAACACAGGCAGGGTGAGTCAACATGTCAGTGAGCCTTTTTCAATGATAGGAAGGGATTTACAATGGTCTTGTAGCAATGTTTTAACACAAAAATCTTACCTCTTGCACCTTTAAATTCGGCTCACTGAACTTCGGCGTTCTTGTGAAGTGCATGCGGTGCACTGCAGTTCATTCCCCCCGTGCTCGCTGGGCTTCTTACACTACGGGCACCTTATTTCTGGAGTTTGTTGCGTGTGTGTGTGTGTGTGTGTGTGCGCATCCATGCCTGCATGCCTGTGTGTGTGTGTGTGTGCATCCATGTGTGCATGTCTGTGTGTGTGTGTGTGTGTGTGTGTGTGTGTGTGTGTGTGTGCATCCATGCCTGCATGCCTGTGTGTGTGTGTGTGTGTGTGTGTGTGTGCATCCATGCCTGCATGCCTGTGTGTGTGTGTGTGCATCCATGCCAGCATGCCTGTGTGTGTGTGTGCATCCATGTGTGCATGTCTGTGTGTGTGTGTGTGTGTGTGTGTGCATCCATGTGTGCATGCCTGTGTGTGTGTGTGTGTGTGTGTGTGTGTGTGTGTGTGTGTGTGTGTGTGCATCCATGTGTGCATGTCTGTGTGTGTGCATGTCTGTGTGTGTGTGTGTGTGTGTGGGTGCATCCATGCGTGCATGTTGTTGCTGGACTCTTCTTAAGGGTATATTGAGTGCAGTGTTTCCTTTGACTGACAGACTGTGTAATTTGAACCCAAAGGCACATGCTTACAGAGTCAGACATGTGTTCACACCTCCACACCACAGAGTCAGAGTGCTGATCTGGGGTCAGGTTTCCCCTCACTGCCAGAGGAGACCTAGTGGCTAAGGTGCTTCACTGGGCCCTGGTGGTTCAAGCCCCGGTGCAGCCACGATAAGACCCACTTCTGTGGCCTCACTATATCATGGCTGGTGTGTGTGTTTGTGTGTGTGTGTCTGTTTGTGCTGTGTGTGTGTTTGTGTGTGAAAGAGATTACATTTTTCAACATCACTGTGAAAATGATTAATGTTTACAGGTGTGATTGACAGCGCAGGTTTAAATATAAAATCCTGGCTTCAGGTTCTGCAAGTGATGATGTCATTGGTTAAGTGGAGGGGTCAGGGAAACCACAGGACAGCTGCTGATTGGCTAGCAGAATGCTCAGGAGTGCTGCTGATTGGATGGCAGAGTGCTCAGGAAAGCTGCTGATTGGCTTGCAGAATGATTGATAGTTCAGGCCAGCCTATGTGTGTGAGAATTTGTCTTTGGGATTACCTGGTTTGTGTCACAAGTGTGGTACAGAAAGAAACCACATTAATTAACCCTGTGTCTCGGAGATACGCGGGGGAATGTGATTGGCTGAGGGGTCATATGGGTGTGTTCCAGAGACATTACATTACATTACATTATTGGCATTTGGCAGACGCTCTTATCCAGAGTGACATACAGTTGATTAGACTAAGCAGGAGATAATCCTCCCCTGGAGCAATGCAGGGTTACGGGCCTTGCTCAAGGGCCCAACGGCTGTGCGGATCTTATTGTGGCAACACCGGGATTTGAACCACCGACCTTGTATGTCCCAGTCATTTACCTTAACCACTACACTACAGGCGGCTCCATGACGTGGCTACATCATCTGTAGTTCACACTTGACCCTGTGGCTGGGACAGACGTGCTTTATAACAGGACAGACGTGCTTTATAACAGGACAGACGTGCTTTATAACAGAACAGACGTGCTTTATAACAGGACAGACATGCTTTATAACAGGGACAGACATGCTTTATAACAGGACAGACATGCTTTATAACAGAACAGACGTGCTTTATAACAGAACAGACGTGCTTTATAACAGAACAGACGTGCTTTATAACAGAACAGACATGCTTTATAACAGGACAGACATGCTTTATAACAGGACAGACGTGCTTTATAACAGGGACAGACGTGCTTTATAACACTCTGCTCTGACCCTGGAGTGTAGAA
The DNA here is from genome assembly GCF_963514075.1 of Conger conger. Lineage (NCBI taxonomy): Eukaryota > Metazoa > Chordata > Actinopteri > Anguilliformes > Congridae > Conger > Conger conger. The sequence goes on along the minus strand of NC_083772.1, from coordinate 892,862 downwards.
CCTGATTTCCATTTATCCTGTCCAATCAGAAAAGGGGAGTCCAGTTCAGTGGCCAATCAGTGACACTGATGAACTGTCAGATAACGAGTTTGCATATCCCTGGACTTTAACCGACGTCCTTCATCACCTCCTGATAAACAGGCCACGACAAGTCAGAGGGGCAACAAACAAAAATCTGTCACTGTACAGCTTTAAAATCCAATCTCTCCAAAAAATAATTTACTCCACAACTTTATCTCCTCTTTATTTTCTCTCCCTTTCCGTTTATTTTTGTCCTGCCAGGAGAGCCGTCTCCGGGGCGCGTAATTTCCATGAATGTCGTTTAGCATTCCCCGTAACTCACTGTCTCCCAGGCCATCCGTCAGGAAATTTAATCTGCGCTCGACAAACAGGCCATCGTCCCGCTGCACCCCGGTGTAATGGCATCGTAGCTCATTAATTTCCCACCCAAATATCATCTTTCTGCCGGGGAAGAGGGGGGTAATATTTCATTATTATATTAATCAGCACCACGGCCGGACGCCACGGTAAATCAGGAGGTGAGCAGGAGACGCAGTAAATCAGGAGGTGAGCGGGAGACGCAGTAAACACAGACACGTCGTTCCGGAGCCCATCTCTTTATAAGAAATGTAATCTGACTCCATTTAGGAATTAATCTGAAAATACTGTTTTATTACGGCTATGAATAATGTATGCCTGGCCCTGCAATAATCACACCCCCCCCCCAGCCCCGGCCTGATCCGTATTAAAACATGGCCGCCACTTTTACTGTCTTATCCAAGCGCAATGAATGTCGCCCTAATCTGCGATGGCTCGGCCGCTGGCAGACACCTTGTGAAGCCCACAATGGCCTTCCTTTAGAGGAGCAAGCGGCACCTCTCTCCCTCGCTCTCAGCTCCTCTGTGAGACGGGTTTAAAGCCGGAGCCCATTCTCCCTGTTCCTCTGTTCCCCCGCCGGTAATTACACGGCCGGCTCCTCTGTAATCCTCCTCTTTACACTCCACCTTTCATTGCTCTTTCACGCGTTTCTTTGGGGTGCGAGTGCTGATTTATTCATGTTTTCTCTCCGTTTAGACCTTACGTCAGTTTAATTCTCAGCTTTAATACCCAACATCACACATTACTTACCTACAGCCAGCTACTCATCTGCCCTGAGTCACTACAGGGGCACATACTGTGTGTGTGAGTGTGTGTGTGTGTGTGTGTGTGTGAGTGTGTGTGTGAGTGTGTGTGTGTGTGTGTGTGTGAGTGTATGTGTGAGTGTGTGTGTGTGAGTGTGTGTGTGTGAGTGTGTGTGTGAGTGTGTGTGTGTGTGTGAGTGTGTGTGTGTGTGATTGTGTGTGTGTGCGTGTGTGTGTGAGTGTGTGTGTGAGTGTGTGTGTGTGTGTGAGTGTGTGTGTGAGTGTGTGTGTGTGTGAGTGTGTGTAAATGGTTGGCATTTATATAGCGCCTTTATCCAAAGCACTGCAAGGCGCCGACCAGCTCGTCAGGAGCATTTAGGGGTTAGGTGTCTTGCTCAGGGACACTTCGACACAGCCCAGGGGGGGGATTGAACCGGCAACCCTCCGACTGCCAGACGACTGCTCTTACAGCCTGAGCCATGTCACCACGTGCGTGCGTGCGTGCGTGCGTGCGTGCGTTATTGCAGACTTGTATTCAATAACAAAGAAAAATCAGCACACAACATTTTGAATAATACAGAAAGAACATTATTCCTTTTTTAGTTTTCCATTGAGGATTAAAAAGTCAAGAAATGGATGTGATTTATATTCTGTGTGCAGAGAGAGCCCACCGAAGCGTTATGTAAACACCCCACTAACACACTGCAGAAACCTGCTTAATAAACACACCTACAACTAAAACACCCCACGAACACACTACAGAAACCTGCTTAATAAACACACCTATGACAAACACCCCACTAACACACTGCAGGAACCTGCTTAATAAACACATCCATGACTAAAACACCCCACTAACACACTACAGAAACCTGCTTAATAAACACACCTATGACAAACACCCCACTAACACACTGTAGAAACCTGCTTAATAAACACACCCATGACTAAAACACCCCACTAACACACTACAGAAACCTGCTTAATAAACACACCTATGACAAACACCCCACTAACACACTGTAGAAACCTGCTTAATAAACACACCTACAACTAAAACACCCCACGAACACACTACAGAAACCTGCTTAATAAACACATCCATGACTAAAACACCCCACTACACACTACAGAAACCTGCTTAATAAACACACCTATGACAAACACCCCACTAACACACTGTAGAAACCTGCTTAATAAACACACCCATGACTAAAACACCCCACTAACACACTACAGAAACCTGCTTAATAAACACACCTATGACAAACACCCCACTAACACACTGTAGAAACCTGCTTAATAAACACACCTACAACTAAAACACCCCACGAACACACTACAGAAACCTGCTTAATAAACACATCCATGACTAAAACACCCCACTACACACTACAGAAACCTGCTTAATAAAAACACCTATGATAAACACCCCACTAACACACTGTAGAAACCTGCTTAATAAACACACCCATGACTAAAACACCCCACTAACACACGACAGAAACCTGCTTAATAAACACACCCATGACTAAAACACCCCACTAACACACTACAGAAACCTGCTTAATAAACACACCCATGACTAAAACACCCCACTAACACACTACAGAAACCTGCTTAATAAACACATCCATGACTAAAACACCCCACTAACACACTGTAGAAACCTGCTTAATAAACACACCCATGACTAAAACACCCCACTAACACACTACAGAAACCTGCTTAATAAACACACCCATGACTAAAACACCCCACTAACACACTACAGAAACCTGCTTAATAAACACACCCATGACTAAAACACCCCACTAACAACATACAATTATCTACTGTCACAGGTGTGATGGCGAGCCTAATTCATCTCAGTAGCTGCATTGCCTGATACTGTAGAGCACAGAGCAATTAGTGCTTTTTTAAAACAAACTGCATTACTAATGAAGCTAATGAAGCTAATGCATTTCAGTTTACATTAGTTTCATTAGCTTCATTAACTTCCTGCTCTCTGTCCACTTTAACTGGCACCATGTTTACACTAAACATGCTTTAACTTCTTTACTCTTTTTTCAAAACATTAAAAGGCAGTTAGAAACAATTAAACCACTTTCTGAAGACTCACATGCAGGCACACACAGGCACACAAACACACACAAGTGCAAACACACACACACACACACACACACACACACACACAGACACACACTCAGGCGCATACACACAGGCACACAAACACACACAAGTGCAAACACACACACACACACACACACACACACTCATGCTCATACCCACAGGCACACAAACACACAAAAACAAAAACTGTGTTTTTGCTACTTCTTGGTCAGTTTATCTGATCATTCTACAAGGGTTTTAAGTTATTATGTGACCACTCTCGCACTTCAACACACTTGTCCCTGGTTCTGGTTTGCACCCTGATTTGCACTTTATTGTGAGTCACTCTGGATAAGAGCATCTGCCACATGACTAATGTAATGCAAACACACATCAACACAGACACGTATCTTCTAGACATGAAGAGGTAAATGGACATTATTTATTGAGGAAGAGGAAGAGGAGGAAGGTTAATGGCCTCCCTTCCCACCCTGCTCCTGTCCAGACCCCACAGATCGACCCGCCTCCAGATCACCATGGCGATGACCCAGAATGTTTGCCTGGACAGACCGCTGTTCGGATGTTTCCGAGGGCTCTCCTGTATGACGTATTTAATAACCCGCTGCATATTTCAGCAGCACAATATGAATGTCTATGTGCCTGCAGACTGGATATCATATTATATGAGAAAAACATCAGTGCCACAACTATGTGCTTCATCACAGTGAATGTACTGTTGACTTTAGTGTGCTACAAAACACTATTTATATTTTTTGTTTTTTTAAAATTTTTCACTTTAACCAATTATATTATGAGTAAGCAAGTTATTTGGTTATATGTAACTAGCTGTCTATATAACTAAGAAATGAATCTACCACAAACGATGCAACTGTAACTTACAGTTTGAGAAAAATAAAGATTTAGCTAAACACGCATCACACGATCACTGAAACTCTATCAGTTCTATTGGTAATTATCCAAGCGAAGACTACATATCTATTATAAAACAATACCAGTTCGCTTTCGGTAGCAACAAGCGGATTATCTCCCTGAGGCACAACGCTTGTGCAACTATGCTCACTACTATGTTCGTATTGCCACAGGTGGATATTTGTTAATTTGTTGAGCTAACGATAGCTAATTTACTTGTTCCTACTGATAGCGAACTAGATGTATAGTCTTTGCTTGGATAATAAGCAATAGCATAGAGAGTTTCAGTGATTGCTTGTCTGGAGTGCAATTTGGGCAGCTACACGCGAACAATCAGAATAAGCCCTCACGCTATTGGCTGTGGCAATTGGAATCATTTTTCAACCAATGAGCTTGAATTATTGTACAGCTGTAGAATGTTTAGGTATAGTGACGGCCTGTCAACTGTATGTTTTGAAACCCGAATTTAAGGACTATAAACACAGGCAGAGGGTGAGTCAACACATCAGTGAGGCTTTTTCCATGGTAGGAAGGGATTTACAATGGTCTTGTAACAATTTCAACACAAAAATCTTACCTATTGCACAGGCAGTTTGTCCCCCTTCAGTTTATCTTATATCCATTCATCCATCCATCATCACCCGCTTATCCGGAGTCGGGTTGCGGTGGCAGTAGGCAAAGTCGGGTATTCATGCATGTATCCGATTCAAGGCCCTAGTGTTGGCATTTCAGGCTGCTAAGGGGACTGCCCCACCTTACATACAATCCTTGATCACTCCCTACTCCCCAGCTAGACCACTCCTGTCTGCCAGCTCTGGTCGCCTTATGGATCCCTCACTGCAAGCACCTGGCGAGCTGCACGTTCACGCCTGTTTTCCGTTCTGGTTCCTCAGTGGTGGAATGACTTGCCTACCACTGTCAGGACAGCAGAATCCCTCCCCCTATTTTGACGCAGACTAAAAACACACCTTTTCAAACTCTACCTTAGTCCTCCCTCCTGATTTCCCCCGCCCCCCTTTCTGATATCCCTATCCCTCTTGTGTAACCCCCCCAAAAAAATTAAAAAATAAAATAAAAATGAGCACTTATGATGACTATGTGTTTAAAACAGCACTTCCTATGTATTTTCCTAGTTATGGATGTGATGCTTTGACTTGTGAAGAACCTATGCACTTGTAAGTCGCTTTGGATTAAAAGCGTCTGCCAAATGACTAAAATGTAAATGTAAATGTATTCCAGGCGTCCCTCTCCCCAGCAACGCATTCCAGCTCCTCCTGGGGGATCCCGAGGCGTTCCCAGGCCAGGAGAGATATATAATCTCTCCAGCGGGTTCTGGGTCTACCTCGGGGTCTCCGCCCAGTTGGACAAGCCCGGAAAACCTCCAGAGGGAGGTGCCCGGGAGGCATCCTGATCAGATGCCCGAACCACCGCAATTGGCTCCTTTTGGCTTCTCTACTCCCAAGCTCCCTCCGTATGTCTGAGCTCCTCGCCCTATCTCTAAGGCTGAGCCCGGCCACCCTATGGAGGAAGCTCATTTCGGTGCTTGTATACGCGATCTCGTTCTTTCGGTCACTACCCAAAGCTTGTGACTATAGGTGAGGGTTGGGACGTAGATCGACCAGTAAATCGAGAGCTTTGCCTTCCGGCTCAGCTCCCTCTTCACCACAACGGTCCGGTGCAACGCCCGCATTACTGCTGACGCTGCACCGATCCGCCTGTCGATCTCACGCTTCCTTCTACCCTCACTCGTGAACAAGACCCCGAGATACTTGAACTCTTTCACTTGGGGCAAAGACTCATTCCCAACCCGGAGGGAGAAATCCACCGTTTTCCGGCAGAGAACAATGGCCTCGGACTTTGAGGTGCCGACTCTCATCCCGGCCACTTCACACTCGGCTGCAAACCGCTCCAGTGCGTGCTGAAGGTCACGGTCCGATGAAGCCAGCAGAACCACATCGTCCGCAAAAAGCAGAGCTGCGATTCTGAGGTCACGAAACCGGACACTCTCCTCACCTCGGCTGCGCCTTGAGATCCTGTCCATGAATACCACAAACAGGACCGGTGACAAGGGGCAACCTTGGCGGAGTCCAACACCCACTGGAAACGTGCTTGACTTTGTGCCGAGAATGCGGACACAGCTCTCACTTTGGTTATACAGGGACCGGATATAACAACGGCCCCGGTACCCCATACTCCCGCAGTACACCCCACAGGGCTCCCCAGGGAACACAGTCGAAAGCCTTCTCCAAGTCCACAAAGCACATGTGGACTGGATGGGCAAACTCCCATGACCCCGCCAGCAACCCCAGCAACCCCGCCAAGGTAAAGAGCTGGTCCACTGTTCCATGACCAGGACGGAAGCCACCTTGCTCCTCCTGAATCCAAGGTTCGACCGTCGGTCGGAGCCTCCTTTCCAGCACCCTAGAGGCCTTTCCCAGGGAGGCTGAGGAGTGTGATACCCCGATAATTGGAGCACACCCTCGGGTCCCCCTTCTTGAAAATGGGGACCACCACCCTGGTCTGCCACTCTACAGGTACTGTCCCCGACCTCCACGCGACACTGAAGAGGCGTGTCAGCCAAGACAGCCCAAAAATGTCCAGAGCCTTCAGCATCTCAGGGTGAATCTCATCTACACCCGGCGACTTGCCAATGAGGAGCTTTTTGACTACCTCAGCAACTTCCGCCAGGGATATAGGTGCAGATTCCCCCGAGTCTTCGGGCTCTGCCTCTTTCCGCAGAGGACATGTTGTTCGGGTTCAGGAGCTCCTCAAAGTACTCTTTCCACCGCCCGACAATATCCCCAGTCTGGGTCAGCAGTTCTCCTCCCCTGCTGAAAACAGCCTGAGACAAGCCCTGCTTTCCCTTTCTGAGTCGTCGGATGGTTTGCCAGAACTTCCTCGAGGTCAACCGAAAGTCTTTCTCCATAGCCTGCGACTGGCTGAGTGCCACTGTGTTGGAGTTCCACCCGGGGAACGAGAGGGTCGCCTCTCTGCGACTACGTGTCGCTGGGGGGAAAGCTCTGACTGTCATTTGTGCTTATGCACCAAACGGCAGTTCAGAGTATCCGGCCTTCTTGGAGTCACTGCGCGGCATCCTGGAAAGGGTGCCACCCGGAGACTCCATAGTTCTGCTGCGCGACTTCAACCCTCACATGGGCAATGACGGAGAAACCTGGAGGGGGGTGATTAGGAGGAATGGCCTGCCTGATCTGAACCCGAGCGGTGTCTTGTTATTGGACTTCTGTGCTGGTCATGGATTGTCGATAACAAACACCATGTTCGAGCATAGGGTAGCTCATGAGTGTACTTGGTACCAGAGCACCTTAGGCCAAAGATCGATGATCGACTTTGTGGTCGTATCATCAGACCTGCGGCCGTATGTCTTGGACACTCGGGTGAAGAGAGGAGCAGAGCTGTCAACTGATCACCACCTGGTGGTGAGTTGGATCAAGTGGCCGGGGAGGCTGCCAGACAGACCCGGTAAACCCAAACGTGTAGTGAGGGTGAACTAGGAACGTCTGGCGGAGGCCCCTGTTCGCAAGGTCTTCAACTCCCACCTCCGGAGGAACTTCTCACGCATCCCGGGGGAGGCTGGGGACACGGAGTCCGAGTGGGCTATGTTCAAACCCTCCATTGCAGAGGCGGCAAGCAGGAGCTGTGGCCAGAAGGTCATCAGTGCCTGTCGGGCGGCAACCCAAGAACCCGCTGGGAGGCCGTCAAACTGAAGAAGGAGGCCTTTCGGGCTTGACTGGCCCGGGGGTCCCCTGAAGCAGCAGACAGGTATCTTTTATAGGGGCTTAGTCTAATCAACTGTACATCACTCTGGATAAGAGTGTCTGTCAAATGCCGGGTGTAATGTAACGTAATGTAATCTTCATTGTTAAACCTTTCTCCAGTGCAAGCAGCGACGCCTCTCTGGACCTTGCGTCTGCTGCCCTCTGGTGACCGCCGGTGGAATGGCACTCTCTCTCTCTCTCTCTCAACTGCTGAGTGGCCAAGTGAGGAACATTGTCATATTTACAGAAAAAACATTTTCATTTGATCGCTTTTGTTGTGTAAGAGTGGTTGCGTACACTGTTAATGCCTCTGTGATAAGGCATTTACAGTCTCTTTCTCAATTTCTTTCTTGAAATAAAAGTGTGGCACAGTGTCAGGGGTAAATTCCACAGTGTTGACATCGCTTTGCAATGAGCAAAGAGAGTGTACGCCCCCCCCCCCCCTCAATACAGGAGCAGGGAGCAGGGAGCAGGGAGCAGGGAGCAGGGAGCAGGGAGCCCCCCCCCCCCCCCGCCTGAGCACACAAACACTACACACACACACACAAACAGTACACACATAGCTGAATTTACAGACACTCGCAGCTGAATTTACACATATACACACCCACCCACACACACACAGCTGAATCTAAACACACAACACACACAGCTGAATTTACACACACACACACACACACACACACACACACACACACACACACACCCATTCATGCCTTGCTTGTTAATATAGGATAACATGTTGCATCTATCAAGCATGGAAGGACACAGGCAAGAACACACTTCACAGATATCTCTCCAATGTCAATGGGTAATTTGGTACATTGTCTTTCTTTGGGATTATGTGCACTAAGGGTCATTTCCATGATGTTGGTTAATGTCTCACAAGTCTGTGTGATCTTAATTGGTTCATATGCTACCTCATCAGCGCCACTGGCTTTCTTCTTTGGCAAAGTTAACAAAACAGTCTGTACCTCTGCACACGTAAAATGCCAGGTTACTTACTGTAATTTAAATGTATCCAGATCGCCCTTGATGTTCTGTGCAGCAAAAGGTAGGATAGTTTATTTCTACCCACCTTGACTTAAGCCGTCTCCCCCG
>NC_083772.1:843822-866322 GCF_963514075.1 Conger conger | reverse complement strand
CTGGTAGCTAACAACCAAACAAAGAGGCTAATGCAAACACACTTATCTGCAGGAAACAGCAGAGAGTGAGACACAAGGAGGCTGAGTGTATTTGGAGCTCACACTCCACAGAGAGACTAACAAACTCTGACCCGGTCTGCCCAGGACACGCACACCGTAGACAGGAAGTGAGCTCACAGCCATGACCCCGGCATGACCTCTGTGTGACCCCAGGCTGACCTTGAGCTCCCCGGTGCTGGGTATCCTCTCCTCCAGGAACATCTCCCCCAGGAGCTCGTCAGCGTTGGACACACACTCCACCAGCTCCTGCCGCCGCTCCGACGCCTCCACCCGGAATTCTGCTGGAATCTCATCGTACCGCATGTTCTGTCTACAGGACACACACACACCCATTACACACACACACACACACACACACACACACACACACACACACACACCCATTACCCATCGTACCGCACGTTCTGTCTACAGGACATACACACACCCATTACCAATTACTCATTACACACACACACACACACTCACTCACACTCACACACACACTCACACACACCCATTACTCATTACACACACACACACTCACACTCACACACTCACACACACCCATTACCCATTACACACACACACACACTCACACAGACACACACACACACACACACACACGCACTCACACACCCATTACCCACACACACCGGCTAATATTGTGCTCACTCACACACTCACCTTCTCATAACACACATACACACACACGCCGTCTCATACTGCACACCCACACGTCCGGGCCCCGCCCAGTCTCACCCGAAGGGCCCTTCGAAGTACAGACTGCGCTCCTGCACCAGGTCAATGAGCCCCTGCAGCCCCCCCTCCAGGCCCATGGGGATCTGCAGCAGCGCCGCGTTGTGGTTCAGCTTGGACCTGTGCACACAGAACAGCATTACTGAACGTTGTGGCTGAGCTTGGTCCTGTGCACACAGAACAGCATTACTGAACGTTGTGGCTGAGCTTGGTCCTGTGCACACAGAACAGCATTACAGAACGTTGTGGCTGAGCTTGGTCCTGTGCACACAGAACAGCATTACTGAACATTGTGGCTGATCTTGGTCCTGTGCACACAGAATAGCATTACTGAACGTTGTGGCTGAGCTTGGTCCTGTGCACACAGAACAGCATTACTGAACGTTGTGGCTGAGCTTGGTCCTGTGCACACAGAACAGCATTACTGAACGTTGTGGCTGAGCTTGGACCTGTGCACACAGAACAGCATTACAGAACGTTGTGGCTGAGCTTGGTCCTGTGCACACAGAACAGCATTACTGAACGTTGTGGCTGAGCTTGGTCCTGTGCACACAGAACAGCATTACTGAACGTTGTGGCTGAGCTTGGACCTGTGCACACAGAACAGCATGACAGAACGTTGTGGCTGATCTTGGTCCTGTGCACACAGAACAGCATTACTGAACGTTGTGGCTGATCTTGGTCCTGTGCACACAGAATAGCATTACTGAACGTTGTGGCTGAGCTTGGTCCTGTGCACACAGAACAGCATTACTGAACGTTGTGGCTGAGCTTGGTCCTGTGCACACAGAACAGCATTACTGAACGTTGTGGCTGAGCTTGGTCCTGTGCACACAGAACAGCATTACTGAACGTTGTGGCTGAGCTTGGTCCTGTGCACACAGAACAGCATTACTGAACGTTGTGGCTGAGCTTGGTCCTGTGCACACAGAACAGCATTACTGAACGTTGTGGCTGATCTTGGTCCTGTGCACACAGAATAGCATTACTGAACGTTGTGGCTGAGCTTGGTCCTGTGCACACAGAACAGCATTACTGAACGTTGTGGCTGAGCTTGGTCCTGTGCACACAGAACAGCATTACTGAACGTTGTGGCTGAGCTTGGACCTGTGCACACAGAACAGCATTACAGAACGTTGTGGCTGAGCTTGGTCCTGTGCACACAGAACAGCATTACTGAACGTTGTGGCTGAGCTTGGTCCTGTGCACACAGAACAGCATTACTGAACGTTGTGGCTGAGCTTGGACCTGTGCACACAGAACAGCATGACAGAACGTTGTGGCTGATCTTGGTCCTGTGCACACAGAACAGCATTACTGAACGTTGTGGCTGATCTTGGTCCTGTGCACACAGAATAGCATTACTGAACGTTGTGGCTGAGCTTGGTCCTGTGCACACAGAACAGCATTACTGAACGTTGTGGCTGAGCTTGGTCCTGTGCACACAGAACAGCATTACTGAACGTTGTGGCTGAGCTTGGTCCTGTGCACACAGAACAGCATTACTGAACGTTGTGGCTGAGCTTGGTCCTGTGCACACAGAACAGCATTACTGAAGGTTGTGGCTGAGCTTGGTCCTGTGCACACAGAACAGCATTACTGAACGTTGTGGCTGAGCTTGGTCCTGTGCACACAGAACGGCATTACTGAACGTTGTGGCTGAGCTTGGTCCTGTGCACACAGAACAGCATTACTGAACGTTGTGGCTGAGCTTGGACCTGTGCACACAGAACAGCATTACAGAACGTTGTGGCTGATCTTGGTCCTGTGCACACAGAATAGCATTACTGAACGTTGTGGCTGAGCTTGGTCCTGTGCACACAGAACAGCATTACTGAACGTTGTGGCTGAGCTTGGTCCTGTGCACACAGAACAGCATTACTGAACGTTGTGGCTGAGCTTGGTCCTGTGCACACAGAACAGCCCCCCCTCACTGCCACAGTCCTGCAGACATGTCAAGGCTGCAGTAACCAGCAGGAATTGTGGGATAGGAGGCTGTAAATGATCGACTCCCAGATTTGAGCCAATGGAGTGTTTACAAACCCTGTTAGTTCAACATGATCATTGCTCTGTACATGCAGTTAACACGACCAGTCACTTAAAAACATTAAAAAAATACTCTCAGGAACATGATGGGGATTTTTAATACACAAGTTATATTTACATGAGTTTGTGGAACTGACCCCAGTCCTGAATCGTACAGTGAAATCAATCCCACATTACCCCCCATGCTGAGCCCTGTTAGCAGGACTGAGAGCAGGAATGTGAGCAGGAGCATAAGAAAGATTGTTAGCAGGGGCGTTAGTAAGAATGCTAGCAGAGAACATTAGCAAGTGCAGTCTCAGGGGCATTTGCAGGAGAGTTAGCAAGAGCATTCACAGGAATGTACACGGGAGCAGTAGTGGGAATGCTAGCAGGAGTGCTTGTGGGAATTATAGCAGGGACCATTAGGGGGAACATTAGCGGGAATGTTAGCGGGAGCGTTAGTGGGAATGTTAGCGGGAGCGTTAGCGGGAGCGTTCGTGGGAATGTTAGAGGGAATGTTAGCGGGAGCGTTAGCGGGAATGTTAGCGGGAGCGTTAGCGGGATCATACCTCAGCTGCTGCAGTGCGCGGGCGGGGTTGGCTCCGAGGCGGTCCAGCTTGTTGATGAAGGTGAGGAACGGAACGCCGTAGCGCTTCATCTGCCGGTTGACGGTCATGGTCTGGCACTGGACCCCGCCCACAGCACACAGAACCAGAACCGCTCCGTCCAGAACCCTCAGAGCACGCTCCACCTCGATGGTGAAATCCACGTGACCTGGGCGGAGAAGCACGCGACACGGTCAGCGCTCCGGGCGGGATCGATCACCAGCCCTGCAGCCACTCAGAGGTCCAGAACGCACGGGCCCATCGCTCCCATCTCAGCGATAGCTGAACAGGCTGTTGTTGTTTGTAAATGAATGCACTTTGGTCCAGAGAGCTGAAATCAGAGGATGTTTTCTGTGTTTTTCTCCTTCAGTCCATGTTCCAGATTTGGGAGGGTTCCGGTATCCTGCTCTGTGGGTTTCACTCAGTGCAGTTATCCCGCTAACTCAGTAATCCTGCTTTGTGGGGTTCACTCAGTGCAGTTATCCCGCTAACTCAGTAATCCTGCTTTGTGGGTTTCACTCAGTGCAGTTATCCCGCTAACTCAGTAATCCTGCTTTGTGGGTTTTACTCAGTGCAGTTATCCCGCTAACTCAGTAATCCTGCTTTGTGGGTTTCACTCAGTGCAGTTATCCCGCTAACTCAGTAATCCTGCTCTGTGGGTTTTACTCAGCGCAGTTATCCAGCTAACTCAGTAATCCTGCTTTGTGGGTTTCACTCAGTGCAGTTATCCCCCTCTCAGAACCTCCACCTCACGCTCACGACTACTGTCTGTTCTGGCTCCACGGTGGTGGAACGAACTCCCCGTTGAGGTCAGAACTATACAATCTCTCCCCACCTTCAAGCGCAAGCTGAAGACACACCTCTTCAAACAGCACCTCTCCCCATCCCTCCCTACCTCCCTGTGAACCTTAATTGTTGTCTCTGTGACTTGCTTTGTGTATCGGTATTTTAGTTGGCTAGGTAAGCAGTGTTTGGATAGTTAACTTTGGTCACTTTTGCTCTGTTTGTTTGTTTGTTCAAAAAAAAAAAAAAAAATGGCCCTTGTCCTTATCTTTGTTGTACAGGTAGCAGTTGAAATTGTACTTACCTCTAGGGTCTTTCAGCGAACTTATCCCTGGGTATGGGTATGCACTTTGTTGTACGTCGCTCTGGATAAGAGCGTCTGCCAAATGCCAATAATGTAATGTAATGTAAAATCCCGCTAACTCAGTAATCCTGCTCTGTGGGTTTCACTCAGTGCAGTTATCCAGCTAACTCAGTAATCCTGCTTTGTGGGTTTTACTCAGTGCAGTTATCCAGCTAATTCAGTAATCCTGCTCTGTGGGTTGTACTCAGTGGTTATCTAGCTAACTTTGTAATCCTGCTTTGTGGGTTTTACTCAGTGCAGTTATCCAGCTAATTCAGTTGGTCTGTAAAAAAGGGTAACTGAAGGACAGTGGCTAACTACAGGGCAAGAAGAGAGAGAGAGGGAGGAGAGGTTCTCGGTACCTGGTGTGTCGATGATGTTGATGTTGTGCTCTTTCCACATGGTGTATGTGGCTGCTGACTGTATGGTGATCCCCCTCTGCCTCTCCAGCTCCATGGAGTCCATGATGGCTCCAACTCCGTCCTTCCCTTTCACCTGGCGGAGAACAGGCCGCTTAGGAAACCGCTCAAATGCACAACGGCTAAAGCACAACGGCGAAATCCAGGAATAAAGCAGAAACAAGCGATTGATTGTGTAAACTGAATGGGGGCGCTGAACAAGCCCGCTACCTCGTGCATCTCCACTATCCTGCCCGTGTAGTAGAGCACGCGCTCGGTCAGGGTGGTCTTCCCCGAGTCGATGTGCGCGGAGATCCCGATGTTCCGTATCCTCTCGTTCGGGACGAAGCCAGAAGAACAGGCGCGACAGCTGTTCACCAGGACCTGGGGAAGAATAAACCATACTTTATTAAAATAACAGGCTACATCACACTGCGCTGACGCACAGCAGGAAGACGTTTAACATCTACGGTCCAACATCATTTTGACATAACTTGAACCAACATTCAATTATTTAATCTCTTCCTTGTTCCAGTCGAATTTGTCGTCGTCACATTTAATTCATGAGCTCTAAATTTGACAAGGCAGAAAAGGCCAGTACTCAGAAATAGGCTAGAAATACGTAGAACGAACTGTTGAAAATCAAAGAACGGTATTAACCCACGTTCGTTCTAATTATTCCAGCTTTGGGTGCCAAGTAAGTAAAAGCTATTTTCGTGTTCTGTAAAAGGACTGGGATTTTAAAGATAACGTTTCTTCTGAGCATCTCCTTGTTTACATTTGGAGATCAGGCACTCCGCGATAAGAAAGCAAACGAGAAATCACAAACGAGACGTGCATTCAGAAAGATGAATACTTTCTGCATTTCACTTCTACATTTAACACTGCATCAGTGTGTTTAACTTAAATAGTATTAAGCTAACTATCAAAGCTGACAGTTGCCTTGGCATTGCTGCAATCGCAATTGAAGCAGTTGGATTTACCAGCATGATATTAATTTAAGGTTGAAGAGAGAACAGGTTTATCTAACAACTTTATAAGCAAATTCAATAAACAGCAGTCCATCTGTACTACAATAAACCAACGAACGAACAGTTGAACTTGATGACCAGCTAGCTGCAGCAAGCAACAAGCTCATCAACCTGACATTACAATATGAAACTAAATTGTCGTTTTTGTTAGCAGCTACTGCTTCGTATAGAACAAGGGACCGATCTGAATGCCAAAGATGTTCAGACAGCAATAATCTCGTAATCCACCTACCGCTGGTGATACAACTGTAGCCAGCAAAATCTAACTTCATCCCACTGACAGATCTGACAGCACTGCTTCGCAAGCCGTAAGAGGAAGGGAAACTCACACTTATCTTACCTGTTTCAAAGTTACATTTGCGCGGTTCTTTGCGTGTCTTTGACTCAAAATCAGTCCTGCTTTTAAAACCCGCATTTTGATTAAATTATTGTACTTCGGTCACACAACTGAACGACGGTACGTCAGTCCGTGAAAGTCACACGCCGGTTCGTTGCGAAACACTGCTTCCGGGCTACGGAACGGTAGAAGGGTCAATAACTACGACCTCTGGAAGACGAATTTGCTCACGCCTGCGTAATAGCGACACCTTGTTGATTGGCGGACATAATGTCAAACTGACCGGCAACGATTCGTTTACAGGAGGAACGACGTCATCTTCATGTTTGCACCAAGGGGCCAGCTTTCGAGCTGTACAATTCGCCAATTCGCTCGCCCCCCTGTGATATTTTCACTCAAAAAGCCTTTTTTCCCATTGGACATTCATGTTTGACATAAAATTTAATTATTTATTTCCGCTCATATTCAACCCAGGCTACATATATGTATATATTTTTTAAATTATTTTTTCCGAGGTCCGATTTTTTCTCTCTAGGAACAGACAAAGATACAGATGTTTTTATTCCCCCAACAATGCTCTGACGTAAAAATGAATGCTCTCCCTCGCAATTAGCTGGCCATAAACTCAATATATTTCTCTGTCGATTTCTCAGGTCAATGACAAAGCATTTTAATACTACGATAACAGATTTATTGTGGTTAATTACTGCGCAGTTTACGGTTGCTCAAATCGAGCTGATCTGGAGAGAGACAAGTCGTTTTTTCGTTTGCCAAAGATTATTACCCACCAGGGATAAGCAAATGTAAGGTTGTCAACAGAAAGAAGAGCAGGGTGGATTTGCAATATAAGTAGGCAAGATCTTACACAAGCAAAAAAGGAATATATACGAGTTTGTTCGGATCACTTTGTCACTGGTAAGCTTACTTTTAATGCGTTCTATCATATCCCAAAGTATTGGAACAGCAAGGTCAATTCCATTTGCCATTTTTTATGTGAATGTGTAACGTGTTTTCATTTATTATTTAAAAAAAAAAACAGTTTAAAAATCCCATAGCTGTCAGGTGATCTACTTGCGCACCGTGACTCGTGTGTATATGTGTGAGGATGGAAAGGTCATTTAGCCATAGGATGCTTCGAAAGTAACGCCACAACTGATCTTTGGCTGTGAATGACAGTGGGGGTGACCCAGGCGTACGGACTCATCTGTCCTGAACCAGGCGTACGGACTAATCCGTCCTATATTTAGAAAGACCTTTTAAAAGGAAATAGAATATTGCATAAAGTAACGAGCCCTCTTCCCCACATCATCAGAATCTCACTGCCACTTGCCATAGAGCTTATTTGTTATTGTTCTATAATGTTCTATAATGTTCTATCCTTGTGTACGTCACTGGGCTGGATGGTCATTTGTGTGCCTGTGTTGTCTTAATCACCTTCTATATCCACTACAGAGGGCAACCAAGGTACCAATCTATCTTGAGTGTGTGTGTGTGTGTGTGTGTATGTGTGCGCCTGTGTGTGCGAGTGTGTGCGTATGTGTGCGAGCGTGTGTGAGTATGTGTGTGCACCTGTGTGTGTATATGTGTGTGAGCCTGTGTGTGTATATGTGTGTGTGCCTGTGTGTGTGTGTGTGTGTGTGCGCCTGTGTGTGAGTGTGTGTCCTTCCTCCATGGTCCTCACAGTAAAGTCAGGTACAGTGTGAAGCGCGCACACACACACACACACACACACACACATACACATACAGACTGTTCTGATCGGAATTCTGTTCCTTTCTATATTTAAAATGACTTTCAGCGGCAGAATGGTTCATTTGACCAGGCATTCCCTTTCAAAACCACTTCTTGTGTTAAAACAGACAATATCATTAAACATCTGAGCATTTAAACAAGTTAAAAAAAAAAAAACAGCCAAAGAACTATCCTCATCAACAATTATACTCAGACTGAAGAGAAATGAGACACATTTGACAAAAGGGAACTTAAAACGTTTTCATTTTAAGAAAACATGTACAGGCGTGGTTAACCTAAGTGCTTTTAGGAGCTGTAAACTAAAGATACATGTAATCTGCATTCATGAATTTCATACAACCCAAACACACAATATAATAACAATATAGCACACAACCTACTTCAGCTCCAAAGCATTTCTGCATCACTTTATTATAGCATCCAAATGTACAAATTACAGCAATTACTGACAAACGCAAACACCACAGGGTATTACTGACAAACGCAAACACCACGGGGTATTACTGACAAACACAAACACCACGGGGTATTACTGACAAACACAAACACCACAGGATATTACTGACAAACGCAAAGGCCACAGTAAAAATCTTGAGGCTTCTATGTCCACATCTTCAGGTGATGAGATCACTACGGTGATGAGGCCAAAGTTCTACAGTCTCTCAGGCGTGAAGCATGAAGACGGATCTCAGAGTCAGACGTGCTGGGAAACAGCTCCGCGTCTGCAGGTCACACAGGTGGGAGGAGCTGGGCTGGGAGAGGGGTGTGAGTCTGGGCGGATCTGGGGAACAGGTCGGGGGAACGTGGGGGAACGTGGGAGAACGTGGGGGAACGTGGGGGAACGGGGGGGAACGTGGGAGAACGTGGGGGAACGTGGGGTAACGTGGGGTAAAGTGGGAGAACGTGGGGGAACGTGGGAGAACATGGGGGAACGTGGGAGAACGTGGGAGAACGTGGGGGAACGTGGGAGAACGTGGGGGAACGTGGGAGAACGTGGGAGAACGTGGGGGAACGTGGGAGAACGTGGGGGAACGTGGGAGAAGGTGGGCATGAGGCCGCCCCTTCCTCGCGGGCCCTCAGGGTTCCTGCGGTTCTCTCCTCTCCTCCGCTTTCAGCTTCCCCCTGTCCACCAATCAAATCAGAGAACACAGTGCCACCAATCAAATCAGAGAACACAGTCCCACCAATCAAATCAGAGAACACAGTCCCACCAATCAAATCAGAGAACACAGTCCCACCAATCAAATCAGAGAACACATTCCCACCAATGAAATCAGAGAACACAGTCTCACCAATCAAATCCACCGTCACGACTGTTACATTATTATGATTATTATTGTACCCGTTACTGTTTATGTTGGCACAGGGGTTGTTTGAGCGTAATGGCTGTTACATTATGATTATTATTGTAAACACAGGGGTTGTTTGAGCGTAATGGCTGTTACATTATTATTATTATTGTAAACACAGGGGTTGTTTGATCGTAATGGCTGTTACATTATTATTATTATTGTAAACACAGGGGTTGTTTGAGCGTAATGGCTGTTACATTATTATTATTATTGTAAACACAGGGGTTGTTTGAGCGTAATGGCTGTTACATTATTATTGTTATTGTAAACACAGGGGTTGTTTGAGCGTAATGGCTGTTACATTATGATTATTATTGTAAACACAGGGGTTGTTTGAGCGTAATGCTGACCTCCGGGGATCTGGGGGGGCTGCGATGGCGGCTCGGCGGGCGGCCCGGGGGGGGGGGGCCTGCAGGCGGGACAGGGGGGCGGGGGGGCAGAACCGGGACACCTCCCTCTGCCACTCCTCGTCAAACGTCTGTGCCTCAGCTGCCAGGGCAAAGGGCGGGAGGCAGGGGTCAGGGGTCAGGGGTCAGGCAGAGATTTTGGTTGTGTTCTGTTGAGCATTCCCACGTGTGTGTATGTTGTACTCTCGTCTATGTTGTGGAAGTCCTGGTTGAGCGCTCTCTCTCTGGTGTGTGAATATATGTATATGTGTGTATATATGCGTGCGTGTGTATGTGTGTGTGTGTACATACAGTACTGTGCAAAAGTTTTAGGCAGGTGTGAAAAAATGCTGTAAAATAAGAATGCTTTCAAAAATAGTAATGATAATAGTTCATTTTTATCAATAAACAAAATGCATGAACAGAAGAAGTGAATGAACAGAAGAAAAATCTAAATCAAATCAATATTTGGTGTGACCACCCTTTGCCTTCAAAACAGCATCAATTCTTCGAGGTATACTTGCACAGTTTTTGAAGGAACTCGGCAGGTAGGTTGTTCCAAACATCTTGGAGAACTAGCCAAAGTTCTTCTGTGGATTTAGGCAGCTTCAAATGCTTCTATCTCTTCATATAATCCCAGACAGACTTGATGATGTTGAGATCAGGGCTCTGTGGGGGCTGTCACAACAAATCCTATCCCTTACAAAACTTATCCCCTCCAGGTTCAAGTTTCCGGTTCCGTCTCTGCAATGACATCAATCATATTTGTTTACTGCTGTGTGTAATAGGCTCTGCATCGGCAAGCTAGCGATGCTTTTGTGAATATGTAGTGCTTCATATGTAATATCTCGATTATTTATATACATTGAACCACGATATAGGCTACATCTAGCGAGCTAGATATAAAGATCCCTAGCTAGCTAGGAATAAAAAACAGCTATGGCTTATCTTCCGAGTTAGCTAGCGATCTATCTGTCTAGCTGTCTTGCTAGCTAGATATTTCTTATTATGCTAGCTAGGGAGCTAACTTAAATATATCTACCTATGTCATTCTTATCTACTTCTCTACATATATTTATTGCCGAATGCTTTGCTGTCCGCTTCACTAACTAGCTAGCGGTACTGATATTAATCCACCGAGAGATGAGCACTAGCTATCTCTATCGCTATCTTAAACTGTAGGGAAATTGGCAATTTATATGTTTTGCTAATTTACATACACCGGACTAAATAAATGCTTATTGACAGATGAATGACTATGTATGCCGTTAACAAAAAGACACGCTAGCCAGTTGACGCTACCGTACGCATCAGGGGAATGTATCTTACAGATCGCATCATAGCAACCAACAGATAAAGCTTGACAACCACGCTGTCGACTTGATGCTAACGCATGATGTTAACTTGAGGGGCATGTTAGCATGAGGGGAACGTAACCGGAAACCGGAAACGTGACCCAGGAGGGGATAAGTTTAGTAAGGGGGGTAGAATTTCTTGTGACAGCACCATACCATCACTTCCAGGACTCCTTGTTCTTCTTTACGCTGAAGATAGTTCTTCATGACATTCGCTGTATGTTTGGAGTTGTTGTCCTGCTGTAGAATACATTTGGGGCCAATCAGATGCATCCCTGATTGTACTGTATCTGTCTGTACTTCTCAGCATTGAGGAGACCATTAATTCTGACCAAATCCCAAACTCCATTTGCAGAAATGCCCCCCCAAACTTGCAAGGAACCTCCAGTATGCTTCACTGTTGCCTGCAGACACTCATTCTTGTACCGCTCTCCAGCCTTTCGGCGAACAAACTGCCTTCTGCTACAGCCAAATATTTCACATTTTGACTCATCAGTCCAGAGAACCTGCTGCCATTTTTCTGCAGCCCAGTTCCTGTGTTTTCGTGAATAGTTGAGTTGTTGGCCTTGTTTCCATGTCGGAGGTATGGCTTTTTGGCTGAAATTCTTCCATGAAGACCACTTCTGACCAGACTTCTCCACACAGTAGATGGGTGTACCTGGGTCCCACTGGTTTCTGCCAATTCTGAGCTGATGGCACTGCTGGACATTTTCCGATTGTGAAGGGAAGTAAGCATGATGTGTCTTTCATCTGCTGCACTAGGTTTCCTTGGCCGACCACTGCGTCTACGGTCCTCAACGTTGCCCGTTTCTTTGTGCTTCTTCAACAGAGCTTGGACAGCACATCTGGAAACCCCTGTCTGCCTTGAAATTTCTGCCTGGGAGAGACCTTGCTGATGCATTATAACTACCTTGTGTCTTGTTGCTGTGCTCAGTCTTGCCATGGTGTATGACTTCTGACATTAAACTGTCTTCAGCAACCTCACCTTAGAAGCAGAGTTTGGCTGTTCCTCACCCAGTTTTAACCTTCCTACACAGCTGTTTCTGATTCAGTTAATGATTGTTTTTCAACCAACATATTAAATTGATGATCATTTGCTCCTGTACCTAGAAGAATTGATGCTGGTTGAAGGCAAAGGGTGGTCACACCAAATATTGATTTGATTTAGATTTTTTTTCTGTTCACTCACTTTTCATTTTGTTCATTGATAAAAATAAACTATTAACATTTCTATTTTTGAAAGCATTCTTACTTTACAGATTATTTTCACACTTGCCTAAAACCTTTGCACAGTACTGTATGTGTGTGTGTGTGTATATATATATGTGTGAGTGTGTGTGTGCATGTGTGCCTGTGTGTGTGTGTATATGTGTGTGTGAGTGTGTATATGTGTGTGTGTGTGTGAGTGTGTGTGTGCGTGAGTGTACCTGTGAGGGTGTCAACTGTACATTGCTCTGGATAAGAGCGTCTCCCAAATGCCAATAATGTAATATATACAGTGGTGTGAAAAAGTGTTTGCCCCCTTTCTGATTTCTTATTTTTTTGCATGTTTGTCACACTTGTTTCAGATCATCAAACAAATTTAAATATTAGTCAAAGACAACACAAGTAAACACAAAATGCAGTTTTTAAATGAAGGTTTTCATTATTAAGGGAGAAAAAAAATCCTAACCTACATGGCCCTGTGTGAAAAAGTGATTGCCCCCTAAACCTAATAACTGGTTGGGCTACCCTTAGCAGCAACAACTGCAATCAAGCATTTGCGATAACTTGCAATGAGTCTCTTACAGCGCTGTGGAGGAATTTTGGCCCATCTTTGCAGAATTGTTGTAATTCAGCCACATTGGAGAGTTTTCGAGCATGAACCGCCTTTTTAAGGTCATGCCACAGCATCTGAATAGGATTCAGGTCAGGACTTTGACTAGGCCACTCCAAAGTCTTCATTTTGTTTTTCTTCAGCCATTCAGAGGTGGACTTGCTGGTGTGTTTTGGATCATTGTCCTGCTGCAGAACCCAAGTTCGTTTCAGCTTGAGGCCGGACATTCTCCTTCAGAATTTTTTGGTAGACAGCAGAATTCATGGTTCCATTTATCACAGCAAGTCTTCCAGGTCCTGAAGCAGCAAAACAGCCCCAGACCATCACACTACCACCACATTTTACTGTTGGTATGATGTTCTTTTTCTGAAATGCGGTGTTACTTTTACACCAGATGTAATGGGACACACACCTTCCAAAAAGTTCAACTTTTGTCTCCTCAGACCAGAGTATTTCCCCAAAAGTCTTGGGGATCATCAAGATGTTTTCTGGCAAAATTGAGACGAGCCTTAATGTTCTTTTTGCTCAGCAGTGGTTTTCGTCTTGGAACTCTGCCATGCAGGCCATTTTTGCCCAGTCTCTTTCTTATGGTGGAGTCATGAACACTGACCTTAACTGAGGCAAGTGAGGCCTGCAGTTCTTTGGATGTTGTTGTGGGGTCTTTTGTGAGTCGTCGCTGCGCTCTTGGGGTAATTTTGGTCGGCCGGCCACTCCACCACTGTTCCTTGTTTTCGCCATTTGTGGATAATGGCTCTCACTGTGGTTCGCTGGAGTCCCAAAGCTTTAGAAATGGCTTTATAACCTTTTCCAGACTGATAGATCTCAATTACTTTCTTTCTCATTTGTTCCTGAATTTCTTTAGATCTCGGCATGATGTCAAGCTTTTGAGGATCATTTGGTCTACTTCACTTTGTCAGGCAGGTCCTATTTAAGTGATTTCTTGATTGAGAACAGGTGTGGCAGTAATCAGGCCTGGGTGTGGCTACAGAAATATGTTTTAACAGGGGGGGCAATCACTTTTTCACACAGGGCCATGTAGGTTTGGATTTAATCACTTCATTTAAAAACTGCATTTTGTGTTTACTTGTGTTGTCTTTGACTAATATTTAAATTTGTTTGATGATCTGAAACATTTAAGTGTGACAAACATGCAAAAAAATAAGAAATCAGGAAGGGGGCAAACACTTTTTCACACCACTGTATGTGTGTGTGTGTGTGTGTGTGTGTGTGTGTGTGTGTATGTGTGTGTGTGTGTGTGTGAGTGTGTGTGTATATGTGTATATGTGTGTGTGAGTGTGTGTGTGTATATGTGTGTGTGTATATGTGTATATGTGTGTGTGTGTTTGAGTGTGTGTGTATATGTGTGAGTGTGTGTGAGTGTGTGTGTATATGTGTATATGTGTGTGTGTGTTTGAGTGTGTGTGAGTGTGTGTGTATATGTGTATATGTGTGTGTGTGTTTGAGTGTGTGTGTGTGTGTATATGTGTATATGTGAGTGTGTGTGTGAGTGTGTGTGAGTGTGTGTGTATATGTGTATATGTGTGTGTGTGTTTGAGTGTGTGTGAGTGTGTGTATATGTGTGTGTGTGTTTGAGTGTGTGTGTGTGTCGTACTCTCGTCCATGTTCTGGAAGTCCTGGTTGAGCTCTCGCTCTCCGGTGTGTGTGTTGTGCTTCCTCTCGATCACGTGACCTCGGTCGTGGATGTGGTGTCCGATCGCCATTTTCTGCACCCCACTCTCCGAGTCCTTCAGTGAGCGCCGCGTCTCCTTCACCTGGAGAGAGATCCGCGCAGTCACCACACCGGTGCCTGTAGCCTAGTGACCCCTGTACTCACCCCCTGTACTCACCCCCTGTACTCACCCCCTGTACTCACCCCCCCACTGTACTCACCCCCTGTACTCACCCCCCTGCCCCCCCTGTACTCACCCCCCCCACTGTACTCACCCCCTGTACTCACCCCCCTGCCCCCCCCGTACTCACCCCCCTGCCCCCCCCCCCCGTACTCACCCCCCCACTGTACTCACCCCCTGTACTCACCCACCCGTACTCACCCCCCCCCCCCCCCCTGTACTCACCCCCCCACTGTACTCACCCCCTGTACTCACCCCCCCGTACTCACCCCCCTGCCCCCCCTGTACTCACCCCCCCACTGTACTCACCCCTCCTGGAGCGCTCCGTGTTTGACTGGCGGCCTGGAACACCTTGGCTGGCTCCTCCCCCACCTTAGAGTACGTCATCACTGACGAGGAGCTGTAGGAGTGTGAGCTGGGCTCTGTGGAGAGGCTCTCCTGTAACACACACACACACACACACCGTACACACACACACACAGACACCATACACACACACACACACCGTACACACAGACACCATACACACACACACACACACACAGTACACACACACACACACACAGACACCATACACACACACACAGTACACACACACACACACACAGACACCATACACACACACACACACACACACAGTACACACACACATGCACACACACCATACACACCGTACACACACACACACACCATACACACCATACACACACACACACACCGTACACAGCATACACACACACACACCGTACACAGCATACACATACGCACACACACACACACACACACACACACACACGCACGGTCTGCAAACTGTATACAAATTGACTGGTGACTGTGCTGTATGTACATACAGACAGAGAAAGAGACTGGCTCACTATGTTCCTGTGCAGAACTGACTGACTGACCAGCTGGCTGGGTGACTGACTGACTGACTGACTGACTGGCTGGCTGGCTGGCTCACCATGTTCCTGTGCATGTTGTCCATCCTGTTCCTCATCCCAGCCATCATGTTGTCCATCATGTGGAAGGGGCTTCTGAAGAGGTCCATGCCCTGGAGAGAGAGGGGGGGGCACATGGCACCATCACTGCCTGTCCTAAACACACAGAGCCCCACACACACAGCCACACACAGAGCCCCACACACAGAGCCCCACACAGAGCCCCACACACACAGAGCCCCACACACACAGCCACACACAGAGCCCCACACACAGAGCCCCACACAGCCACACACACAGAGCCCCACACACAGAGCCCCACACAGCCACACACACAGAGCCCCACACAGCCACACACACAGAGCCCCACACAGCCACACACACAGAGCCCCACACAGCCACACACAGAGCCCCACACAGAGCCCCACACAGCCACACACACACAGCCACACACACACACAGAGCCCCACACAGCCACACACATACAGAGCCCCACACACACAGAGCCCCACACAGCCCCACACAGAGCCCCACACAGAGTGCCACACAATCCAGTCCCTGTCTGTGCAGATCCATCAGCACCACTTTCATATAATAATAATAATGTATTATTTAGCTGACTCTTTTATCCAGAGCAACTTACAGTTGATTAGACTAAGCAGGGGACAATCCCCCCTGGAGCAATGTGGGGTTAAGAGCCCTTGCTGAAGGGCCCAATAGCTGTGTGGATCTTATCGTGGCTACACTCCAGGTCCCAGTCATAGGAGTGTGTGAGCACCCCCCAGACCCCGATGACAGACACACGGGGGGGGAAGAGGGGGGGAGAGACCCTGTAATTCAGACATGCATGCGTGGATTATAAGAGGTTATATAACAGATCCACACGCAGGAATTACACGCCAGCCAATCAGGAGAGAGTGTGCTGGCAGAGCTGCGACTTTTCTCCAAAGGGCAACATGGGGGGGGGGGGGGGGCCCACAGGACCCGTCCTGGTTCTGCTGCAGCGCGGCTATTTATACCTGCAGCTGGGGGGGGGGGGGGGGGGGGGCTCTGCAGCCCAGACCACGGCGTGAAATTAACAGCTATATTTACGTCTTCTTCCATAAAGTCACATCAACAACCTGCTCTCCTCAACGCGCCCTGCGTTTAAAGTGCCGTTGTGTTTAAAGCATGCGCTGTGTTTAAACACTGCGTTTAAAGCATGCGCTGTGTTTAAACACTGCGTTTAAAGCATGCACTGTGTTTAAACACTGTGTTTAAAGCATGCACTGTGTTTAAACACTGCGTTTAAAGCATGCACTGTGTTTAAACACTGTGTTTAAAGCATGCACTGTGTTTAAACACTGCGTTTAAAGCATGCACTGTGTTTAAACACTGTGTTTAAAGCATGCACTGTGTTTAAACACTGTGTTTAAAGCATGCACTGTGTTTATGATGCTGTAGTAAGTTCATACTGTGCACTAAAGCCTCCTTCTGTACATTAACAGCACACATAAACTGTGTCGTACATAGTATGGAATTTTGGATGCAGCTATGCACTGTTACATCCACAACCTGTTACTTATGACCCATGACCTGCCTCATTAATTGCACACAGAAGGAGCCCAGCAGAATGGAGTCAGAGCACTGAGCAGTGGTAGCCTCGGTTCAGCAGAATGGAGTCAGAGCACTGAGCAGTGGTAGCCTCGGTTCAGCAGAATGGAGTCAGAGCACTGAGCAGTGGTAGCCTCGGTTCAGCAGAATGGAGTCAGAGCACTGAGCAGTGGTAGCCTCGGTTCAGCAGAATGGAGTCAGAGCACTGAGCAGTGGTAGCCTCGGTTCAGCAGAATGGAGTCAGAGCACTGAGCAGTGGTAGCCTCGGTTCAGCAGAATGGAGTCAGAGCACTGAGCAGTGGTAGCCTCGGTTCAGCAGAATGGAGTCAGAGCACTGAGCAGTGGTAGCCTCGGTTCAGCAGAATGGAGTCAGAGCACTGAGCAGTGGTAGCCTCGGTTCAGCAGAATGGAGTCAGAGCACTGAGCAGTGGTAGCCTCGGTTCAGCAGAATGGAGACAGAGCACCGAGTAGTGGTAGCCTCAGTTCAGCAGAATGGAGACAGAGCACTGAGCAGTGGTAGCCTCGGTTCAGCAGAATGGAGTCAGAGCACTGAGCAGTGGTAGCATCTGATGGGTTTATCCAGGGGTCAGGAGGAGTCTGGAGTCTGATTAAAATAATTATCAGGAACACACACAGTACAGGCCACATGCAGACGGGGGATTATCGCGGGACGGGGCCTCTACACTCAAAAGACCAGATAACAAAGTACAGACCGGCACACTGTGCTCTAGAATAACAGCACAGACCAGCACACTGTGCTCTAGAACAGCACAGACCGGCGCACTGTGCTCTAGAATAACAGTACAGACCAGCTGAATGTGCTCTTGAATAGCCCAGTACAGACCAGTTTGCAGTGAACTATGTCTGAACTGCTGAATGATTTTAAATTAACATTCCATTTAGTTCTCCACCAGCGCCTGTTTCATACAAACTGTCTGACTTATGTCTAACAATGCCAGCAAGCTGAGGTGTTGCTTACCTGTTATTTATTTTTTATTTTAAAGGACATTATAACAGGCAATGTCACATACAATTTTTACAAACTATTTACAAACTATTAGCTAATGTTCCTGGTGAACAGAATTAGTTTTTTTATGTTGGCAAATTTTAGCTAATATTTGCCACCTTGAATGCATGTCAGACAGATACTAGATGCTATCTAGGGTTTCGGCAATCGACGCAGCAGGTACACCTGGGAGGAAAAGGTGAGCGTTGCTGGGCTGAATGTTCTCACGTTAACCACACCCCCTCGGAAACACACCTATGTAAGACACACCCCTTTCCAGCTTAAGCCCCGCCCCCTCACCATGTGGTCCTGTCGCAGAGCAAGGCTGGAGCTGGGCCCGCCCTGACTGTGCCTGTGGCCCCGCCCCTCCTCCAGACGCGGCTCAGGGCCCCGCCCCTCCTCCAGGCCCCGCCCAAACGGCTCGGAGAAGCTCCGCATCATCCCCCGCACGCGCTCATTATGAGCCCCGAACGGATCCCTGAGGAAACACGGCCGTCAGCGTCCGCACGCCTCACATCTCAGTCAACACTCAAAACATTTAAAAAAGACATGAAAATGAGCCTACCTTGAGGAGAGAAGGAGGGGAGGAGGGAAAGAGAGAGGGTGGGAAGGAGGAGAAGAAGAAACAGAGAAAGGAGGTCAAAAATATTCCCAGCAGCTCAACATCACGCTGATCGCAGCAGGAGGGGACCTGGGGATCATCATCACCTGGAACACTTTAACACACCAAGTAACACACCTCCTGCAGACTACTGACCATTTTCACCAAGTAACACACCTCCTGCAGACTACTGACCATTTTCACCAAGTAACACACCTCCTGCAGATTACTGACCATTTTCACCAAGTAACACACCTCCTGCAGACTACTGACCATTTTCACCAAGTAACACACCTCCTGCAGACTACTGACCATTTTCACCAAGTAACACACCTCCTGCAGACTACTGACCATTTTCACCAAGTAACACACCTCCTGCAGACTACTGACCATTTTCACCAAGTAACACACCTCCTGCAGATTACTGACCATTTTCACCAAGTAACACACCTCCTGCAGATTACTGACCATTTTCACCAAGTAACACACCTCCTGCAGATTACTGACCATTTTCACCAAGTAACACACCTCCTGCAGACTACTGACCATTTTCACCAAGTAACACACCTCCTGCAGATTACTGACCATTTTCACCAAGTAACACACCTCCTGCAGACTACTGACCATTTTCACCAAGTAACACACCTCCTGCAGACTACTGACCATTTTCACCAAGTAACACACCTCCTGCAGACTACTGACCATTTTCACCAAGTAACACACCTCCTGCAGACTACTGACCATTTTCACCAAGTAACACACCTCCTGCAGACTACTGACCATTTTCACCAAGTAACACACCTCCTGCAGACTACTGACCATTTTCACCAAGTAACACACCTCCTGCAGATTACTGACCATTTTCACCAAGTAACACACCTCCTGCAGATTACTGACCATTTTCACCAAGTAACACAGTACAGTGGTCGCCTTATGGTTCCCTCTCTACGTGCACCTGGCGGTTGAGCTGCACGTTCACGCCTGTTTTCCGTTCTGGTTCCTCAGTGGTGGAATGACTTGCCTACCACTGTCAGAACAGCAGAATCCCTCCCCCTATTTCAACGCAGACTCAAAACCCACCTTTTCAAACTCTACCTTAGTCCTCCCTCCTGATTTCCCCCGCCCCTCCTTTCTGATATCCCTATCCTTGTCTAACCCCCCCCCCCCAAAAAAAAAAAAATGCACTTATGATGACAACTATGTTTAGAACAGCATTTCATGTTTATTTTGCTAGTTTCTGGATGTGATGCTTTGACTTATGGTAGAACCTATGCACTTGTAAGTCGCTTTGGATTAAAAGCGTCTGCCAAATGACTAAAATGTAACGTAAATGGTTCTCTCCTGCAGTTAGGGTTGGGGTTAGGGTTGGTACAATGGTTCTGTCCTGCAGTTAGGGTTGGGGTTAGGGTTGGATGTGAGCTGACAGTGTTAGAGATGGGGCAGGGGTGGAGTGTGGCAGAGAGCTTCTGAGGGCCAGGAAGTCAGAAACCACAGATCACACACAGGGGGGCTCCTGCACCCACAGCCCTCTCAGGGCTGGAGCCTCCACAGGACATCCTCCCCTGGGACAAAATGTGAAAGATTATCCTCTAATATCGACCATATTCATGCATTTTCCTTTAATGTGAAAATCTAGACCCCAGCAAAACATGCACAAAGTTGACATGTGACAATGTCATGGCTGACTGAGGTCTACGGGCCACAATACACGCCGCAGCGGTGAAAACACCAAGCATGAACAACTGTGTACCACACAGTTAGCACACACATGTACCACACAGACTTATCTACTGAAATATGCTTTGGCCTTTTATCACCTTATTTTAATAATAGCCTTATTTCAAAGAATTGGCACAACGTTAATTAGCTGCCAAATTACATCAAGCTGCCAAAAGACCCACTCCAACAGAACAGACTGACCCACTCCGACTGGAAAACTGACCCACTCCAACAGGACAAACTGACCCACTCCGACAGGACAAACTGACCCACTCCTATAGAACAGACTGACCCACTCCTATAGAACAGACTGACCCACTCCAACAGGACAAACTGACCCACTCCTATAGAACAGACTGACCCACTCCTATAGAACAGACAGACCCACTCCTATAGAACAGACTGACCCACTCCTACAGGACAGACAGACCCACTCCTATAGAACAGACTGACCAACTCCTACAGAACAGACTGACCCACTCCTATAGAACAGACTGGCCCACTCCTACAGAACAGACTGACCCACTCCAACAGGACAAACTGACCCACTCCTATAGAACAGACTGACCAACTCCTACAGAACAGACTGACCCACTCCTATAGAACAGACTGACCAACTCCTACAGAACAGACTGACCCACTCCTACACGACAGACTGACCCACTCCTACACGACAGACTGACCCACTCCTACACGACAGACTGACCCACTCTGACAGGACAGACTGACCCACTCCGACAGGACAGACTGACCCACTCCTACACGACAGACTGACCCACTCCTACACGACAGACTGACCCACTCCTACACGACAGACTGACCCACTCCTATAGAACAGACTGACCCACTCCTATAGAACAGACTGACCCACTCCTACACGACAGACTGACCCACTCCTACACGACAGACTGACCCACTCCTACACGACAGACTGACCCACTCCTACAGAACAGACTGACCCACTCCGACAGGACAAACTGACCCACTCCTACAGAACAGACTGACCCACTCCTATAGAACAGACTGACCCATCACCCCATCACTGTGCTGGCCAAATGTTTACCTCAAAACATGCCCAAGTTATATAATTTTGTGGAAAGTTCACTTTCAGTTTTCAAATAAGTAAATTGTTTATTTTGTGCTGTTTTATGGTTTTTGGTTTATGAGGCATTGGATTTGGATATGTTGAGAAACTGCTTTCAAACTGTTGAAACTATTTCACCCACATTAAGAATGAAATGACAAAGAATAAACAAGACAGAAATTGGGCAGCAATTGCTTCAAATGTTAGAAAATAAAATATTTCTGCTGTTTATGTTTAGTCTACACTACTCTGCTTTAATCTTTAATTTAATTATTATAAACATAAGCGAAATTATTCTACACTGACTGGAAGTGCAGCTGTGTGTCCGTCAGTGAGTCCAAGTTTTGTTTTGGTAACTTTAGCCGATATTCTGAGAGAGACGAGCTGCGTCTGTAACTCGGCCAAAATAGCTCCGTGAAAACTTGAAGCACAATTGCAATGCTTCTCTCGGAATGAGTTCAGCGCGGCCGCAGAGGCACAGCGCACGGCCGGCAGGCCGTAACATGACCGACCCAGCGCAACTCGCCAAGAAGCAGCTGTCTATACCTCCGCCGTGCCAACGCGCATTACGTTCATTACAAAACACCAGATATATCTATTTTTGTTTGGAGTGGCCGCTTTCCACGAAAAAACGCCTGTTGAAAAGGGACGGGTAACCTTTGCTTTGGGTTCAAAGAGCCGACTGGCTGGGTCATAGAATAGGTAAGAACATTTAATGTTCATCAAAA
>NC_083772.1:828822-838822 GCF_963514075.1 Conger conger | reverse complement strand
ATCGTCTACAGACCATAGAATCTGTAGACCACATCATCAACAGACCATAGAATCTGTAGACCACATCATCAACAGACCATCGAATCTACAGACCACAGGGACCGGTCCACTCTCAGCAGTCCGCAGGCTGTACTTACGCTGGGGTGTGCCAGGGAGTCGCTGTCATGGTAACGGATGCCTGTGGGGAGACACGCCTCCTCTTTCTCAGGGGGCGGGGCCACAGGCTCCTCCTCCTCCTTCACTTCCACGGTCTCAGACACCTGCAGGACAAAGACAATGTGACATCATCAGTGAAGACACCTGAGCCTGAGCTCCCTCTGCCAAGACGCTGGTTTACATCTGCAGTCCCCGGGCACGTCAGCAACATAACAACTACAACAAAGTTACATCATATTTGAAAAACATTAACAGTACAGCAGCAGTAAAAGAATCAGTAAATCCACACTTTGAAAAGATGGAGGTGCTCCACACAGGAGCTGGAGGTTGAGGTATGGGTGCAGCTCTGGGGTTCTTTCAGACAGTTTTTCTGAGTTTTTGTGAACAGTGCCAGAGTAGCGCGTTCCAGCACTGCGCGACTCGGACAGAGTGCTCCTAAACGACACAACGCAGTCCCCTCTGGGGCCACAACGCAGTCCCCTCTGGGGCCACAACGCAGTCCCCTCTGGGGCCACAACGCAGTCCCCTCTGGGGCCACAACGCAGTCCCCTCTGGGTGTGAACCCTGGGGCCACAAACGGACTCATTGGTGGGGGTTCAAGACTGTGAAGGATCTTAAGCCATGGCGGGCATCATTAGTTGAAGACAGTCCAGGGAGAGCAGATCAGACTCGTGAATGTGGTGACGGTGGTGATATGGGTGAGGCTTCTTGTGCAGGATCTTTAGTGCTGGTTTGTAGACTGGAGCTGTGGTGGTGGATCCTTGTGACCAGCTTGTGATAAAGTCTGACAGATGGAGAGAATCGTCTGAAGCAGGGCCGCTTCAGACACAGCAGGGCCGCTTCAGTTGACAGGAAGGGACGAATGTATCTGAAATTCCCCGCTTTGGAAAAAGGGCACTATATAAATGCCAACCATTTACCATTCTTTATGTGTTTTTTGAATGTTAAATTAGAATCAAAATGATGCTGAGGAATTTGAAGTGTTTCACCATTAAACAACACATCCGGTTGTTGGACCTTGTTTTGGGGAAAAACACGCAAACTGTCTTATTGACATCCAGGTGCAATGTATCAAACTGCATGCCAGTTTGATACATTGGCCATTGCTTCGGATAGTTTGTATGCACTCTGTTGTCGACGAATGGAAAGAATGGTGTCATCAGTGTACATTTGGAGACAGTTGGGCATGCTGATGGGAGCTCATATATATATATATATATATAAGCTGAAAAGGAGCGGACCCAGGATGGATCCGTGGGGAACACCAGTATGCATTGTGAGGGGCGCTGACAGACCAACATCCCCAACATCTTGCACCCAGGGACAGTCAAGGCAGATGCCGGGGAATACTTAGTCAACCACGTCTCTGAGAGGTTTGAGGCAGCCATTAAGTGCTCTACTTGTTCGCTCTGAGAGGTTTGAGGCAGCCATTAAGTGTTCTCCTTGTTCGCTCTGAGAGGATGCAACGCTACTTTGCTCTTGCCATCACTCTGATCCACGTCTCATCTGTTAAGAACTCTGCAGTCTCTTTTAGGTACTACTTAGCTAACTGTAACCGGGCCTCCTGTTTGGTAGGAGTGGTTTGCATCTTGCATGTTGCCATGTCTTCTGCAGGCGGAGTGTTTCAGTTCAAATACAATTTGAGGTTTTTTTTTTTTTTGTCAGTGAGTCTGGGCCTGGCTTTGAGACCGCAGTGCTCAGTGTGAGTGTGTGTGTGCGTGTGAGTGCACAAGTGTGAGTGTGTGTGTGAGAATGTGTGTGTGCGTGTGAGTGCACGAGTGTGTGTGTCTGTTGGCGTGCCTTGTGGTAGGAGAAAGCAGATGCATTGTGTGCTTGACTGAACAGCTCAGTGAGCAACCACAAGGTGGCAGCATAACCCTGAGCATGACTTCACTGGTGTGCAAGATGTAGGGTAAAACAACTTGCCTCAACTTTCACATGAACACAACCTGCCTCGATCTTAACATGAACACGACCTGCCTCAACCTTAACATGAACACAACCTGCCTCAACCTTAACATGAACACAACCTACCCGTTCTTATTTCTGTCTTTCGGTTAAGACGTTAAACCGAGGTCCTGCCTGACTCAAGGGGTCATTAAAAATCCTGTGACACTCTTCACAGCAGGGGGTTCCCTGGGGTCCTGGCTCTTTCAACCTGCCACCTAACCATCCCCTGATTCAATTGGCAAAAACATTGTTCTCTCCCTCCCCACCTCAGCTGGTGTGTGGTGAGCGTTCTGGCGCAAAATGGCTGCCGTTGCATCACCCAGGTGGGTGCTGCACATTGGTGGTGGTTGAGGCGAGTTTCCCCCTCATCTTTGTAAAGCGCTTTGGGTCTATCAATCAATCTATTGCAAACAGCAGAAGGCCCAGCTCAGGTGGGCTGAGGTGGGCTGAGGTGGGCTGAGGTGGGCTGAGGTGGGCTCAGGTGGGCTGAGGTGTGTGGCAGGTACAGGGCCCTGCTGGCTCCGGTTTGGATGCATTAACTGCAGTGACGGGAGAAGGGGCAGCTTACAGATCCGTATGACACAGATAATTCCCATTATTCCCGGGAGCATTCCATTATTCCCGGGAGCGTGCGTTTCATTGGGCCTGAGGGGCTTTGTCCTAAACTCTGATTCTCCTGCAAATCAAATTCCCTCAGAGTCCGAATCCACATCGTTTCAATAACACGTTCTGTGTGCTACTGTCTGTGTGTGTTTGTGTGTGTGTGTGTGTGTGTGTCTGCTCTGTGGTCACTTTACCACTGCTGCCCAAACACTCATGCACACACACACACACACTCACACACAGAAAGAAAACATTCAAACAGAATGCTTCATTTCATCTGTGGACGGACGGAATGAAGAGGGAAATTAAATGAAGGGGGAGAGGGGGAGGCGGGGGGGAGAGGGGCGAGCGCACCTTCTTGCTGTCCCGGGTTGATTTGAAAGCCTGCGGAACAAAGGAGTCGCTGTTGATGGCCTCGATGTCCTTTATCCTCCGCACCTGGTCCTCCAGAGACG
The DNA here is from genome assembly GCF_963514075.1 of Conger conger. Lineage (NCBI taxonomy): Eukaryota > Metazoa > Chordata > Actinopteri > Anguilliformes > Congridae > Conger > Conger conger. The sequence continues at coordinate 835,658 of NC_083772.1, read as the reverse complement.
TGTCCTCTGCACACACACACACACACACACACACACACACGTTTTTATATACTTGTGAGGACCATGACCCACCACCGCATTACTGAGGACCAGCCTTTCCACTGGTCAGAGAAACCCACACACGCACATGCACGCGCACACACACACGCACACACACACGCACACACACGCGCGCGCACACGCACACACACGCGCGCGCGCGCGCGCACACACAAGCACGCACGCACGCGGAGAGAGAGAGACAGGCTCAGCCTCGCACGCCCAGACCTGCTGCTACTCTTATCAGAGTGTGGTGGGGGGGGGAGTCCGGAGTCACTATGACTCCGTAGGTTACTGAAGGCTACACACACACGCACGCATGCACGCATGCACGCACGCACGCACACACACACACAAACACACTCAGTGTAGCTGTCAGGCCCTTGAGCAAGGCCCTTAACCCCACATTGCTCCAGGGGTGTTCGTCCCCTGCTTAGCCTAATCAACTGTAAGTCGCCTTGGATAAAAGTGTCAGCTAAATAACAAATGACTATAGTTATTATGGTGAAATGAAACCTGCACCGCCCCGCCCTGAGTGAAACCTGCACCCCAGGCTCTGGGTCTCAGGGTTCCAGGGGTACAGGGAGTCAACCAAGCTGCTCCACCGACACCCAACACCCCCACCATCCATCACCTGTCAATCAGCCTGTCAGTCAATCGATACCTTCGTCCTCTACCCGCCCACCTGCCTGTCTCCCTGCCCCCCCGAGCTGTCAATCACCCCGGAGGAGCCGGAATCCGTGCGGCATTCCGCAACCAAGCGCCGGGCAGCAGGAACACCGCCGGAGACCGGGGAGGGGGGGGGGGGGTAATGTATTCTCATTTTTAAATAGCTGCTATCTGAAGTTATTACTGAAGAAAATGCAACAATGGTGCAAACGCACACAGACGAGAGCGGCAAAGCGACCAATCAGAAGCCCCCCCCTCCCCCCTCGCCTCGCCCCCCCATCGCGCGTGTCTAATGAGCAGAATTAATTTCCCCGTTAAGTGGGGGCCCAGTGGCTGTCACAGAGCTGTGTGTTTAATGAATAAATGAATATTTGTTCCAGTTTCATTCAGTTAGCAGCGGTGAAGCACACATCCTCAAACACACGAGCGTTCATTATCCACCACGCAAACACGGCTCGATACCGTCCCCCCACACGCCAACTACACGCCAACAACGCAGCGGAAAAACTCAGAACTTACTTTCTTTCCTTGGCAGAATTTACCAAGCGAGTGACAGATGGAGTTTGTGTTGAAGGTAAAGCAACCAAACAACGCTAAAGCTAAACCCTACATCTCTGCTGCAAGAGCAGAGTAAACACACACACACACTCACTCACTCTCACACACACACACACACACACACACACACACACACACAAAGACACACATTCAGAAACACACACACATTTACAGACACACACATTCAGAAACACATTCACTCACACGCACGCACACACACACACACACACATACATTCAGACATTCACAGAGACACACACGCACAAACACACACACACACACACACAGACACTCACGCTCTCACACACACTCACACACATTCACAGACACACACGCACAAACACAGACACACACACAGACACACACACACACGCTCTCACACACACTCACACACATTCACAGACACACACGCACACGCACAAACACAGACACACACACAGACACACACACACACACAGACATTCACAGAGACACACACACACACACACACAGACACTCACGCTCTCACACACACTCACACACATTCACAGACACACACACAAACACACACACAAACAAACACACACACACACACACACACACACACATTCACAGACACACACACACACACACACACACACACACACACACACACACTCACACACATTCACAGACACACACACAAACACACACACAGACACAGACACACACGCACAAACACAGACACACACACAAACACACACACGCACAAACACACACACACACACACAGACACAGACACACACAGATATATCAGTGACCGCTCCGTTGCAGAGAAAGCAGTGCTGGATGAAGGTCCATTAAAGTCTCATACCTTTTGACAAACACATTATTGGGAGATAAAATGACTTCCATATGCTGTTTGTCAGATGTCAGTGGACAGATATGTATTTCATAGGAAAATCAACAATAATGGGGTTTGAGAGGGCCGGAGCTCAGTGCAGACGGGAAAATCAATGCCCCACAGCCAGGCCGCCCCACAGCCAGGCCGCCCCACAGCCAGGCCCAGAGGTCAGAGTGGATATTTAATATTGACACATTATCTGGGAAATTAATTTAGCGGCCTGAGTCAATTGTCACCGTATTACTAAGAGCTGTCTACTGCCGGGGGAGGAGAGAGGGGGAGGGAGAGAGAGAGAGAGAGAGAGAGAGCGAGAGAGAGAGAGAGAGAGAGAGAGAGAGAGAGGGAGAGAGAGAGAGAGAGAGAGAGAGAGAGAGAGGGAGAGAGAGAGAGAGAGGAAGAAAATAGGTATATAAAACATGAAGCTGATGGGGAAGGGAATGAATATGGCAGTTGATGGTTATTGGTGATTATTGTGGGTGATTATTATTTACAGAGGTCTCACTAAATTTCACTCAATCAATCAGTGGAGCATTAAACGGCAATAACAGATAGTACAGACTTTCTATCAGTGGGGACAGTAATAAAACAGTAATAACAGAAATTACAGACTAAATATATATCAGTGCGGACAGTAATAAAACAGTAATAACAGAAATTAAAGACTAAATTCATATCAGTTATAAAACGGTAATGACAGATATTGCAGACAACATTTCTGTAAGTGTTTAAAGATAATTAAACAGTAATAAGTCATGAATTTGTTAGTTATTGATTAGGAATATTGCACATATTCTGTGTGGCAGCTCACCACCACAGTCAACAAGGGGATAAATATATTATAATCTCAAATTACTACTTTGATTTCTCTTTTTCTGATTAAAACATATATGGAACAATATTATTTTTACTACAATTACTCGTGTATATTCCGGAGAAGAGCATCAGCAAAGTGATTTTCATAATAATAATATTAATAATGTTCATCATAATGATAAAAATAACTGGCTGACTTTCAGTAAACGGCCTGACCCTGTTTCTGCACATGCGCCCTTCAGAGAGAGGGGAGTCAGACTGCGTTTGTGGCTAAAATAGTAAAATAGTGTTGCTCTTAATTATGAGCCGTGGTAACGGATGGAGGCTGAGAGAATCGCGGTCTCTCATTGGTCGGTGGGCGGCCGGCGACGGGCCTGATAAACGAGCCAAGCGGGAATCCCCCCCCCCACCCCCCACCCCCACAACCCGCCAATCGCACACTCATTACCAAAATGAGTCCAGGAACAGTCAAATGAGCAATCTGCAATCAATAACCCATGGCACTTTCTAAATAGGCGTTTGTCCAGGGCATTGATTGAGGGGGGAGGGGGTAAACTAACAGACAAAAGGCCGTTTACTGTAACAGCGCTCCTAATGACCTGCCGGGGGCGGCCAGCAGATGGCGCTGTTGAACAGCACAGACACTCTGCCTGTCAGACGGGTGAACTTGACGTTGGTAAAGAGGTTTGTCAGTCAGAGAGAGCTGCTGAATATATCGCTGGTGCTCATTAATTTACATAATTTAATAATAATAATAATAATACACTGCTCCTGCAAAATGGGAAACTGCGGCACTGTGGAGGCCGGTCTCACACACAGACACACACACACTCACACTCACACTCACACTCACACTCACACTCACACTCACACTCACACTCACACTCACACACTCACACACACACTCACACACACACTCACACACACACACTCACACACACGCTGTCACACACACTCACACTCACACAAGCGTGCGCACACACACACACACACACACCTCTCTCTCTCTCTCTCTCTCTCTCTCTCTCTCTCGCTGGTGAGGCTCTCTGTCATGTCAGTAAGTGCTCTCCCGCCCCTCACAGAGATATGTAATTCAATGCTCAATGTTCCCTGGTCTCACAGGAGATTTTTTGCTGCTAATTGATAGAAATTAAGCCATTAATCAAGCCACTAGCCATCATTCAGGCCCAAGAAGATGAATACAAACTTTCATAATAACCACCTTCCCCATTTTAGAGCTCATTAGCATTAATTTTTAATGTAATTATGCTATTCTTTTACGCTGAGATCATAAATTACGGCTCTCTTGTGCTGGCTGGCCTTGTAAAACCCAAAGTAATGCTCTGTAGTCTGATCTTTAAGGCAATTACTGGCTTCTTCAGTCTTTTATCTCTCTGCATTTCCAATAACCTTTTTCCTAATGATTTATCCCCTCGCCTGGAGCCCCCCCGAAACCAAACTACCCCCCCCCCCCCCCCCACCACGCTGCTCACACATTTATTTATTTATATTTACCAGCGTTATTGCACTGATGTCTAAATAAAGATCCTGTCCCCAATCCCCGAGTGTAAATGTTTATATAACCCCCCCACGGGGAGACTCCTAACGCATCAAACACTTCAGAGCCAGGTCTAACACACTGTGGGCCTTCAGAGCCAGGTCTAACACACTGTGGGGCTTCAGAGTCAGGTCTAACACACTGAAGCTTCAGAGCCAGGTCTAACACACTGAAGCTTCAGAGCCAGGTCTAACACACTATGGGGCTTCAGAGCCAGGTCTAACACACTGTGGGCTTCAGAGCCAGGTCTAACACACTGAAGCTTCAGAGCCAGGTCTAACACACTGTGGGGCTTCAGAGCCAGGTCTAACACACTGAAGCTTCAGAGCCAGGTCTAACACACTGAAGCTTCAGAGCCAGGTCTAACACACTGTGGGGCTTCAGAGCCAGGTCTAACACACTGAAGCTTCAGAGCCAGGTCTAACACACTGAAGCTTCAGAGCCAGGTCTAACACACTGTGGGGCTTCAGAGCCAGGTCTGACACACTGAAGCTTCAGAGCCAGGTCTAACACACTGAAGCTTCAGAGCCAGGTCTAACACACTGTGGGGCTTCAGAGCCAGGTCTAACACACTGAAGCTTCAGAGCCAGGTCTAACACACTGAAGCTTCAGAGCCAGGTCTAACACACTGTGGGGCTTCAGAGCCAGGTCTAACACACTGTGGGGCTTCAGAGCCAGGTCTAACACACTGTGGGGCTTCAGAGCCAGGTCTAACACACTGTGGGGCTTCAGAGCCAGGTCTAACACACTGTGGGGCTTCAGAGCCAGGTCTAACACACTGAAGCTTCAGAGCCAGGTCTAACACACTGAAGCTTCAGAGCCAGGTCTAACACACTGTGGGGCTTCAGAGCCAGGTCTAACACACTGAAGCTTCAGAGCCAGGTCTAACACATTGTGGGGCTTCAGAGCCAGGTCTAACACACTGTGGGGCTTCAGAGCCAGGTCTAACACACTGTGGGGCTTCAGAGCCAGGTCTAACACACTGAAGCTTCAGAGCCAGGTCTAACACACTGTGGGGCTTCAGAGCCAGGTCTAACACACTGTGGGGCTTCAGAGCCAGGTCTAACACACTGAAGCTTCAGAGCCAGGTCTAACACACTGAAGCTTCAGAGCCAGGTCTAACACACTGTGGGCTTCAGAGCCAGGTCTAACACACTGTGGGGCTTCAGAGCCAGGTCTAACACACTGAAGCTTCAGAGCCAGGTCTAACACACTGTGGGGCTTCAGAGCCAGGTCTAACACACTGAAGCTTCAGAGCCAGGTCTAACACACTGAAGCTTCAGAGCCAGGTCTAACACACTGTGGGCTTCAGAGCCAGGTCTAACACACTGTGGGGCTTCAGAGCCAGGTCTAACACACTGTGGGGCTTCAGAGCCAGGTCTAACACACTGTGGGGCTTCAGAGCCAGGTCTAACACACTGTGGGGCTTCAGAGCCAGGTCTAACACACTGTGGGGCTTCAGAGCCAGGTCTAACACACTGAAGCTTCAGAGCCAGGTCTAACACACTGTGGGGCTTCAGAGCCAGGTCTAACACACTGAAGCTTCAGAGCCAGGTCTAACACATTGTGGGGCTTCAGAGCCAGGTCTAACACACTGTGGGGCTTCAGAGCCAGGTCTAACACACTGTGGGGCTTCAGAGCCAGGTCTAACACACTGAAGCTTCAGAGCCAGGTCTAACACACTGTGGGGCTTCAGAGCCAGGTCTAACACACTGTGGGGCTTCAGAGCCAGGTCTAACACACTGAAGCTTCAGAGCCAGGTCTAACACACTGTGGGGCTTCAGAGCCAGGTCTAACACACTGAAGCTTCAGAGCCAGGTCTAACGCACTGTGGGGCTTCAGAGCCAGGTCTAACACACTGAAGCTTCAGAGCCAGGTCTAACACACTGAAGCTTCAGAGCCAGGTCTAACACACTATGGGGCTTCAGAGCCAGGTCTAACACACTGAAGCTTCAGAGCCAGGTCTAACACACTGAAGCTTCAGAGCCAGGTCTAACACACTGAAGCTTCAGAGCCAGGTCTAACACACTGTGGGGCTTCAGAGCCAGGTCTAACACACTGTGGGGCTTCAGAGCCAGGTCTAACACACTGAAGCTTCAGAGCCAGGTCTAACACACTGTGGGGCTTCAGAGCCAGGTCTAACACACTGTGGGGCTTCAGAGCCAGGTCTAACACACTGAAGCTTCAGAGCCAGGTCTAATACACTGTGGGCTTCAGAGCCAGGTCTAACACACTGTGGGGCTTCAGAGCCAGGTCTAACACACTGTGGGGCTTCAGAGCCAGGTCTAACACACTGAAGCTTCAGAGCCAGGTCTAACACACTGAAGCTTCAGAGCC
>NC_083772.1:803822-808822 GCF_963514075.1 Conger conger | reverse complement strand
CATATAAAGTGACTATTGGGTGAATCATTTCTCCATATAAAGTGATTATTGGGTGACTATTGGGTGAATCATTTCTCCATATAAAGTTATTATTGGGTGACTATTGGGTGAATCATTTCTCCATATAAAGTCATTATTGGGTGAATAATTTCTCCATATAAAGTGATTATGGGTGAATATTGGGAGAATCATCTCTCCATGTAAAGTGATTATTGGGTGACTATTGGGTGAATCATTTCTCCATATAAAGTTATTATTGGGTGAATCATTTATCCATATAAAGTTATTATTGGGTGAATCATTTCTCCATATAAAGTGATATTGGGTGATTATTGGGTGAATAATTTCTTCCCCATGGAAGGGTTATTGTCAGGCCGTGACCCTGGTTATTTTACATAGATAAAGGGGGGGGGGGTACAGGGGGGTGTAACTGGGGATGGTTCCTCAAGGAGGACCACACACATACACACACACCACTCAGCACACGCATGCACACACACACCCTGACACACATACATGCACCCACATACACACACATACTCTCTCTCTCTGCTGGGCTGATTAACACAGAGGCCGATCTGCTAATAGAGCTTGAGGAACGTAATTACTGCCTAAATGTGATTGTAAATGTTTACAGCCGGTAATGGTATTGTCCTAATTGCGTAAATTAGCCATTACAGCAAACACTGTCCGAAAGGACCATAATGGCTTCTGTCTCCAACACCAGCGGATTTGTCACTTTCTGCAAGAGCCACTGAAAGCGACCGGAACCTATGACGGATCAACCTTCAAATGAGCTTGTGCATGCCCACTTCTCGCATGTGCACAGTTATTAAATTAATGCTGATTTATTTATATTAAAAATAGTCCTCTATATGTATTTAGCAGCATGTGATCCCGTTCCCGCATTTATATAGTTAGAAGTGAGCAGAAGAAATATCGCTGATGTAAAAACGTTCTGGTCTCCGCTCAGAGCAAAACGCTCCGTCACCTGCCCGTACCCGCCCGGCTCCTGGAGATCGTGTTCCGTGTGCCGCCGGTTCATATAAAGGAGCAAATTAAACCGCCCGGCTGATATCCGCGCTGCGCAAGCATCCCCGTGCGAGCGGCGCGGCCGGGAGAGACAGCACATTATCCACCGACAACAGAGGTCGACCCGGGGTTATTGAATTCTGCCACACGCTTCTCTCTTACTGAACGAGCAGGGAGGGGGAGGGGGAGGGGGGTTAATCACCATCCATGCCTTTTCAAGGGAAAAAAAATCAACTTTAAATTTGCGGTGATGAAAAATCAATAAAGCAGTAATTGCTTGGCTTATCCACCGCGCGGATGAACAAATTGGGAGGAGAAGGCTGGCGTCCGCGCGGATCTGGCTGCAGCGCGCGGAGTTTCCGGATCACCGGGCCGGGGAGGGAAAGGTCTCTGAGTGATAATTAAATCTTCACACACTGATTTTTCTGCCAAATTTATTTCCCGGGGTACATAACTCTGATTCACCGCTTACAAGCTAGGCATAACTAATCATTTCACCGTGGGGTAACACGGGAGGGGAGGGGGGGAGGGGGGTCAGAAAAAAAGGAGACAACATTTCAATCAACATACAAATGTAGCGATAAAAAAACCAGCAAATCTCCCGGCTTAAATCAAACCTGTAGGAAATGCATGCACGGTGTACATTTTAATAAAGAGCGTGTTTAACTGGGGAAGAGGCCGCGCAGGGCTGCATGGGTAATTTAATCTTCTGACCGGGTTCCTCCCGTCACCTTAAAGCACTTTTCCGCGCCGCGCAGCACGAGAAACGCACTCAATTCATAAGTTTTGGGCGCGCGCACATAAACATGTCAGCTGCGCTCCGAATTATGTCAGTGCAATATGCATCCATAAACACACTCAATAATACAACAAATCAATAAAAAAACATCATCATCGCCGAGCTCCGACATGTAAACGCTTTACTGAGACACCGAAATGGATGCAAACTAGATTTCCTTTGGATAAAATCACCCTCGGTTTAAAAAAAAAAAACATTTAGGGCAGAATATCATCTATTTTTTTTGCCACGAAAAAAAGGCACACACACACACACACACACACACACACACACACACACACACACACACACATTTATAAAACATATGCGTATATCTCCAAAATCTTAATTATATAGGCTACATTAGCACACCACGCACACACACACACAACACACTATAAAAAAAAATAGTATATATATATATATATATATATATATACATATGCAGCATGTGATCCCTTATAATCTCAATTATGTACATCTGCACACACACACACACGACGCACGCACGCATTCGTGTGTGTGTGTGTGTGTGCGCGCAAACATATATAATTGAGCTTTTTTCATTGGACATTTAAGTCCAACACATTAGAATGCGCTTTTCGGAAATGTCATAATACAGATTAATATACAATGACATTGTATAATATTATCGAGCATTAGGGAAATTTGAACCCACAGGATCAAGATGAGTGCGGACTATTCAAGCGACAGAACATTAAACCCGCATCCTGCTCCTCACAGGCTACCACAGTCTCGCCGCCCACGCGGACTGCGCTTAAAAACGCTTTAACGGTTTAGTTTTTACGCCGCTCTCCCTTCTTGTAAGGAGGCTTAAAATGATAATAAAACATCTGGTACTTTGACTTAATACCGCTCGATTAGAGAGACAGGACAAGTGATGTTTACCAGGTGCCGAATTTCTGTGCTTGTCCTTCAAGAAGCGGCGGGGACGGCGGTAATTAAAACATTTAGAGCGGCGCGAGCCCCCGCTCCGCGGCATGGTTCCGGGGTCAGACTCCTGTAGATTCTAATTTGTGCGCCATTTGTATTCATGACAGGAGAGTGCTAAATATTTAACAGCAGTCCGGCAGGAGTTTGTATTGTTGAGCTCGGAGGTCAAATAATTTGATTTCTAGGCAGATTACATTTAGCATCAATGTCCAACCCGGTCTCTCCCTCTCCTCTGATACTCCGCGTTTATTTTCTGTGATGAGACCGAACTAAAAGAGAAGACATACAATCCTCAATAGACTGTTTCTCATAATTATAGGGAAGATATTTAAGACAAAGGAAATAATATAGAGTACAATGGATACAGCAACACACGCTCGCAGTAGGAATTTACCCAATTACTTAATTTAGGAAGTGGCAGCTAATAAGATGGTTTCCACTGTTTCTTTTCCTTCGTAATAATTGATTTATTTAAAATATAAAGCCCATAATTCAGGCACAGAATTAGCATTAAATTGAAAATTCATCAAAATATTTTCCTGCATTTCATAGCGTTATTATAAAATGGTTAATGTAAAGGCGGCTAAATGGGTGTAACTGGAAGCGAAGCTAACCGAGGCCCTAATTAAGGACAGAAAATTAAACGCGTTCTCCTTTTTTACCCTCGCATGGTCTCCGCAGCCGCGGGAGAAATATAATTTCCGTTGGCTTGCGCGCTATTTTCCTTCGATCTGTGACTCGCAGTGTACACGCGCTCTAAACGCCGGGTCAGAAATGTAATCCCGACACGCGCAGTTTAAGAGCTCGGGCGTGATTGACATCAGCGCGAGTTAAACCCTGATGAGCTGCAAATGGATTCGGTAGGGGGGGGGCAGAGCGCTTGAATATTTAATGGTCACATAATTCCAGAACAGACACACAAACAGGTATACACAAAACCTGTGACCTCCCCCTACACACACCAATTAAAATTAAAAAAAGGAAAAGGACCTTTCCTATGAATCTGGGGAAAATAGTGGTTTAGACGTCCAAGCTGTTTCAATGTTCTGCTATCAAAAGCAGCCTTTCGCAATAGTATAAACAGGTTAACAGCATTACACGCTTTTTCAATAAGATATGTGTTTATCTAGAAAACAGAAAAATAGGAACTAAAAATGTAACACAGGTGAAAGTATTAAGTGTGTAGAGATCCTGTACAAGACCATTCTGCTATAGACTGCACACACACACACACACACACAAGCACTCACTCACTCACTCACTCACTCACTCACTCACTCACTCACTCACTCACTCACTCACTCACTCACTCACTCACTCACTCACTCACTCACTCACTCACTCACTCACTCACTCACTCACTCACTCACTCACTCACTCACTCACTCACTCACTCACTCACTCCCAGACACAGACAGACAGACACACGCACACACACCCCTAATACACCCTCACATACACCCCCGCACACACCTAATGCACCCACATATGCACACGGCACACACGCACGCACGCACGCACACACACCCCTAATACATACACGTTGCTCTCTATCAAAATTCCAATTTAAATTTAAGCTACTACATTACATCACTTTAATACAGGAAATACATTTGTAAATATTGCCCAAGCATACAGAAATCATTTAATATTAATACGGGTGAATAATCTGCAAACTGTAACGAAGCAAATAAAATGATTATATAATAATGATAATTAAATCTCCTCAGCAGACAGAAAGCCTGAGGACCAGCCTCACACACACACACTCACTCACACACACTCACACACACACACTCTCTCACACACCCCCCCCCCCCCCCCCACACACACACACCCCCACACACGCTCACACACTTTCTCTCACACACACAAATACATATATAGACTCCCTAAAACACACACACTCACACACACTCTCACACACATACACTCTCTCTCTCTCACACACACACACAAACACACACACACTCTCTCTCTCTCTCACACACACACACCAGACTAGGGCTGCAACTCTGCTTTAGAAACACACTTAAACACTGTAGCCTAAAGCCAAATGGAGAGAGAGAGAGAGACAGAGAGAGAGAGAGAGAGAGAGAGAGAGAGAGAGACAGAGAGAGAGAGAGAGAGAGACAGAGAGAGAGAGAGAGAGAGAGAGACAGAGAGAGAGAGAGAGACAGAGAGAGAGAGAGAGACAGAGAGAGAGAGAGAAAGAAAAAGGCTTGAACAATTTCTT
>NC_083772.1:786322-798822 GCF_963514075.1 Conger conger | reverse complement strand
CAGTGTGTTATAGTGTGTGTACATTAGCGGAGGATAAGGCAGTGTGTTATAGTGTGTGTGTGAGTGAGTGTGTTATAGTGTGTGTACATTAGCAGAGGATAAGGCAGTGTGTTATAGTGTGTGCGCCTGCCTCTGCGTCTGCGTCTGCGTCTGCGTCTGCGCGTGCGTCTGCGTCTGGTGCCCGTGCCCGTGTCCGTGTCGGGACACTACGGGGGACTGGCACTCTGTGATTGGCGATCAGACCCCCTTCCAGGGTGCCAGGCCCCCCAGAGATTCAGAGTCAGACTGAGGGGGGGGTCAGAAACACCCGCAGGGGAAACCCACACAAACACACACACAGAGGCATGGTGGGTATAAATAGCAGCGAGGCTAATTCACCCTACATCTGATACCGGCTCTGACATCACCCCGCCGATCCATAGAGTGGAGCCAGTTATGATCGAAGGTCCCGAACCCAGAGACTAGCGCCCACGCGATGAAATCATGTTCAATTAAAAACGCAAATCACACACCCCACACAGCGGAGAAAAGTGGAAATTTCAAATTTGAGAAATCAGTCTGAAAACCACCTTCCCTCCCTCGTGTGAAACAGAATAAAAATGATTACAATTTTTTTGGCTGATTCTTTTTCTATGCTCTGCAGATTTCCCATGATACACCTCACCTGGCACTAAAAAATAATTAATGCTGAAGACAGAATAATCCCACACCAAGCAGGAAACGAGTGAAAATTGTGTTAAACTAGAAAAATAGAAAATCAAATATGTGCATAAAATCAGGGACTGAGAAATGTGTCCGTCATTATTATTATTATTATTTGGACACTTGCACACCACAGGAAGCTGATTGGAGATAAAAGAGAGAAAGAGGAAAGACACATTGGAGAAGTTAAGCACTCTTATTTGCTTATTTTGAAGACTGTGTCCTTGTTCATTTTGTTTAAATTTCAGAATCACATGACAGAGGGAGGGAGAAAGAGAGAGGGGGAGGAGAGAGGGAGAGAGAGAAACAGAAAAAAGGGAGAGAGGGAGAGAAAGAGGGAGACAGGGAGAGATAGAGAGGGAGAGAGAGAGAGGGAGGGGAGGGAGAAAGAGAGGAGGGAGGTAGAGAGAGAGGGAGGGAGAAAGAGAGAGAGAGAGGGAGGGAGAAAGAGAGAGGGAGGGAGGTAGAGAGAGAGGGAGGGAGGAAGAGAGAGATGGAGGGAGGTAGAGAGAGAGAGAGGGAGGGAGGTAGAGAGAGATGACCTGAACATTTCCCATCCATGAGAGCTTCACATCCTGCTCCTCTACAATAAGCACACAGCAGCCTTCCTGTCGCCACAGGAAGTAGCCACGCCCAGTCCTCTCGAAAAAACACAGCGAGGAAACACCCCCCGCCCCCCCCCACCACAAGACCCCTCCCCTCCCGGGAAAGGAGGGCGTCAGATGAAGAGAGCGTGTGATAAATCACACTCCTGCGGAACGACAAACACCATATCAGCACCTGCGCTCCGCATCGGAAACCCGTCTCTCCGCATCACGGCCCGGCCCGGAGCGAGCCGCACGCCAAACCACAGAGCAAGAACAGAGACACGGAGGAGAAACAGCACATCATCATCCCCCATTAACACAGAGGGAACCTCCCAGTGTCTTTAGCCACACTACATGCAGTCAGTGTGGCAGTGTGGAATAATGAGGCCGAGAGGTTAGACAGCTCCGGGGTGCAGTACCACAGCCTGCCCCTAGGTGGCACAGCGCCGCGCGGACCATCAGGGCTGAAGCCAGGTCCGTCAGGCAGAACTTCCTCCAGGGACCTGACCGGGACCTGACCAGAACCAGCATGAATTCACTTCGGTTTAATGATATCAATAAGCATTTAAACCTCAGCAAACAGCAACATGTATAAAATTGCTAAAAAATGTTGTTATTAAATGCTGTTTTAAATGCTGATTATCGTATACGCAGGGGCAGGAAGTGCAGATAAACATGTTGGAGTCTGCAGGAAGTGCAGATAAACATGTTGGAGTCTGCAGGAAGTGCAGATAAACATGTTGGAGTCTGCAGGAAGTGCAGATAAACATGTTGGAGTCTGCAGGAAGTGCAGATAAACATGTTGGAGTCTGCAGGAAGTGGAGCTCCCGCTCAGAAAAGGACAATTACCGCACTCTTCGTTTTTTTAATGAGATTTTACCAAACACTGTCAGAAGCAAGTACGGCTTAAATGATATTTATAAAATATTAACAAACAAAACAATTAGAGGAGATATCTTACAAATTCAATAAATTATTCATAAAAAGTCGTCTCCCTGGGTTTGATTTCCTGCTGCCTGTTGGGAAGGCTCCTGGTGGAGAGGATCAGTTGCAGAGTGGCGGTACGTTCAGGACGCTGTGATGATCCGTTACCGGGCGGGGCTCCAGCGCGGGGAGCAGGCTCAGTCATCATCACAAACACAAATGATATTAATCTCAATTAGAGGAACCCGGCCTGATGCGCACGGGGTAAACACACAGGCTCCACGCAGGGAAGATCTCAAATTAATTAAAACAATTTCTCCAACAGCCGCTCGCTCTGCATTCCGAGGGCAGCGTCGTCGAGGGAACCCTCCAGTCTGACCGTCGACCGTGCCATAAAATATTTTAAAATATTATTCCAATAAAATATTACGTTTTTGCTATAGGTGCTTCTCATACACAGACACCAGAGCAGAGTCTCATTCATGAGGCTGATTAAAGATGATTTATTTAATTATCAGATATAATATTGAAGACAGGGTTCAGGTCTGCAGATCTCAGCTGTTTTATTCATGACTCCGTTCTTCACATCCAGAGTGAAACAAACCTCCAGGATTCTCACACACACTGATCTCTCACTACGTTCCAGAGGTAGGTCTGCTCTGCTGCAGCACACAGCTGGGGAAACACCAGGCCTGTGTGTGGAGTGTGAGGAACTGAGAGTGTGGAATTAAGAGTGTGTGTGGAATTAAGAGTGTGAGGAATTAAGAGTGTGAGGAACTGAGAGTGTGGAATTAAGAGTGTGAGGAACTGAGAGTGTGGAATTAAGAGTGTGTGTGGAATTAAGAGTGTGAGGAATTAAGAGTGTGAGGAACTGAGAGTGTGGAATTAAGAGTGTGTGTGGAATTAAGAGTGTGTGTGGAATTAAGAGTGTGAGGAACTGAGAGTGTGAGGAACTGAGAGTGTGGAATTAAGAGTGTATGGAATTAAGAGTGTGAGGAACTGAGAGTGTGGAATTAAGAGTGTGTGGAATTAAGAGTGTGAGGAATTGAGAGTGTGGAATTAAGAGTGTGAGGAACTGAGAGTGTGGAATTAAGAGTGTGTGGAATTAAGAGTGTGAGGAATTGAGAGTGTGGAATTAAGAGTGTGAGGAACTGAGAGTGTGGAATTAAGAGTGTGTGGAATTAAGAGTGTGAGGAATTGAGCTGCTGAAATTAAAGCTGCTTTCACATGATCAGCATTGAAACGCCATGAAACTTTCTGGGACAAACTCAATATCATTATTTTCACAAAGCGAGTTCACAATGTAATCTTTTTTAACCGCAGACAACCTACTACTATCACATATTGCAGCGGCTTGTTACAGGTCAAGGAACCAAAGGCTTCCTGGAATTGAGATTAATATGGAATTAAGAGTGTGAGGAACTGAGAGTGTGGAATTAAGAGTGTGTGTGGAATTAAGAGTGTGAGGAACTGAGATTGTGGAATTAAGAGTGTGAGGAATTAAGAGTGTGAGGAACTGAGAGTGTGGAATTAAGAGTGTGTGTGGAATTAAGAGTGTGAGGAATTAAGAGTGTGAGGAACTGAGAGTGTGAGGAACTGAGAGTGTGGAATTAAGAGTGTGAGGAATTAAGAGAGTGAGGAACTGAGAGTGTGGAATTAAGAGTGTGTGTGGAATTAAGAGTGTGAGGAACTGAGAGTGTGGAATTAAGAGTGTGAGGAACTGAGAGTGTGGAATTAAGAGTGTGAGGAACTGAGAGTGTGGAATTAAGAGTGTGTGTGGAATTAAGAGTGTGAGGAACTGAGATTGTGGAATTAAGAGTGTGAGGAATTAAGAGTGTGAGGAACTGAGATTGTGGAATTAAGAGTGTGAGGAATTAAGAGTGTGAGGAACTGAGAGTGTGGAATTAAGAGTGTGTGTGGAATTAAGAGTGTGAGGAATTAAGAGTGTGAGGAACTGAGAGTGTGAGGAACTGAGAGTGTGGAATTAAGAGTGTGAGGAATTAAGAGAGTGAGGAACTGAGAGTGTGGAATTAAGAGTGTGTGTGGAATTAAGAGTGTGAGGAACTGAGAGTGTGGAATTAAGAGTGTGAGGAATTAAGAGTGTGAGGAACTGAGAGTGTGGAATTAAGAGTGTGAGGAATTAAGAGTGTGAGGAACTGAGAGTGTGGAATTAAGAGTGTGAGGAATTAAGAGTGTGAGGAACTGAGAGTGTGGAATTAAGAGTGTGTGTGGAATTAAGAGTGTGTGTGGAATTAAGAGTGTGAGGAACTGAGATTGTGGAATTAAGAGTGTGAGGAATTAAGAGTGTGAGGAACTGAGAGTGTGGAATTAAGAGTGTGTGTGGAATTAAGAGTGTGAGGAATTAAGAGTGTGTGTGGAATTAAGAGTGTGAGGAACTGAGAGTGTGGAATTAAGAGTGTGAGGAATTAAGAGTGTGAGGAACTGAGAGTGTGGAATTAAGAGTGTGAGGAATTAAGAGTGTGAGGAACTGAGAGTGTGGAATTAAGAGTGTGTGTGGAATTAAGAGTGTGAGGAACTGAGATTGTGGAATTAAGAGTGTGAGGAATTAAGAGTGTGAGGAACTGAGAGTGTGGAATTAAGAGTGTGTGTGGAATTAAGAGTGTGAGGAACTGAGAGTGTGGAATTAAGAGTGTGTGTGGAATTAAGAGTGTGAGGAACTGAGAGTGTGGAATTAAGAGTGTGTGGAATTAAGAGTGTGAGGAACTGAGTGTGGAATTAAGAGTGTGAGGAATTAAGAGTGTGAGGAACCGAGAGTGTGGAATTAAGAATGTGAGGAATTAAGAGTGTGAGGAACCGAGAGTGTGGAATTAAGAGTGTGTGTGGAATTAAGAGTGTGAGGAACTGAGAGTGTGGAATTAAGAGTGTGTGTGGAATTAAGAGTGTGAGGAACTGAGATTGTGGAATTAAGAGTGTGAGGAATTAAGAGTGTGAGGAACTGAGAGTGTGGAATTAAGAGTGTGTGTGGAATTAAGAGTGTGAGGAACTGAGAGTGTGAGGAACTGAGAGTGTGGAATTAAGAGTGTGAGGAATTAAGAGAGTGAGGAACTGAGAGTGTGGAATTAAGAGTGTGTGTGGAATTAAGAGTGTGAGGAACTGAGAGTGTGGAATTAAGAGTGTGTGTGGAATTAAGAGTGTGAGGAACTGAGATTGTGGAATTAAGAGTGTGAGGAATTAAGAGTGTGAGGAACTGAGAGTGTGGAATTAAGAGTGTGAGGAATTAAGAGTGTGAGGAACTGAGAGTGTGGAATTAAGAGTGTGTGTGGAATTAAGAGTGTGAGGAACTGAGAGTGTGGAATTAAGAGTGTGTGGAATTAAGAGTGTGAGGAACTGAGAGTGTGGAATTAAGAGTGTGTGTGGAATTAAGAGTGTGAGGAACTGAGTGTGGAATTAAGAGTGTGTGGAATTAAGAGTGTGAGGAACTGAGTGTGGAATTAAGAGTGTGAGGAATTAAGAGTGTGAGGAACCGAGAGTGTGGAATTAAGAATGTGAGGAATTAAGAGTGTGAGGAACTGAGAGTGTGGAATTAAGAGTGTGTGTGGAATTAAGAGTGTGAGGAACTGAGATTGTGGAATTAAGAGTGTGAGGAATTAAGAGTGTGAGGAACTGAGAGTGTGGAATTAAGAGTGTGTGTGGAATTAAGAGTGTGAGGAATTAAGAGTGTGAGGAACTGAGAGTGTGAGGAACTGAGAGTGTGGAATTAAGAGTGTGAGGAATTAAGAGAGTGAGGAACTGAGAGTGTGGAATTAAGAGTGTGTGTGGAATTAAGAGTGTGAGGAACTGAGAGTGTGGAATTAAGAGTGTGAGGAATTAAGAGTGTGAGGAACTGAGAGTGTGGAATTAAGAGTGTGAGGAATTAAGAGTGTGAGGAACTGACAGTGTGGAATTAAGAGTGTGAGGAATTAAGAGTGTGAGGAACTGAGAGTGTGGAATTAAGAGTGTGTGTGGAATTAAGAGTGTGTGTGGAATTAAGAGTGTGAGGAACTGAGAGTGTGGAATTAAGAGTGTGAGGAATTAAGAGTGTGAGGAACTGAGAGTGTGGAATTAAGAGTGTGTGTGGAATTAAGAGTGTGAGGAACTGAGATTGTGGAATTAAGAGTGTGAGGAATTAAGAGTGTGAGGAACTGAGAGTGTGGAATTAAGAGTGTGTGTGGAATTAAGAGTGTGAGGAATAAAGAGTGTGAGGAACTGAGAGTGTGGAATTAAGAGTGTGAGGAACTGAGAGTGTGGAATTAAGAGTGTGAGGAATTAAGAGTGTGAGGAACTGAGAGTGTGGAATTAAGAGTGTGTGTGGAATTAAGAGTGTGAGGAACTGAGATTGTGGAATTAAGAGTGTGAGGAATTAAGAGTGTGAGGAACTGAGAGTGTGGAATTAAGAGTGTGAGGAATTAAGAGTGTGAGGAACTGAGAGTGTGGAATTAAGAGTGTGTGTGGAATTAAGAGTGTGAGGAACTGAGAGTGTGGAATTAAGAGTGTGTGGAATTAAGAGTGTGAGGAACTGAGTGTGGAATTAAGAGTGTGAGGAATTAAGAGTGTGAGGAACCGAGAGTGTGGAATTAAGAGTGTGTGTGGAATTAAGAGTGTGAGGAACTGAGAGTGTGGAATTAAGAGTGTGTGTGGAATTAAGAGTGTGAGGAACTGAGATTGTGGAATTAAGAGTGTGAGGAATTAAGAGTGTGAGGAACTGAGAGTGTGGAATTAAGAGTGTGTGTGGAATTAAGAGTGTGAGGAACTGAGAGTGTGAGGAACTGAGAGTGTGAGGAACTGAGAGTGTGAGGAATTAAGAGAGTGAGGAACTGAGAGTGTGGAATTAAGAGTGTGTGTGGAATTAAGAGTGTGAGGAACTGAGAGTGTGGAATTAAGAGTGTGTGTGGAATTAAGAGTGTGAGGAACTGAGATTGTGGAATTAAGAGTGTGAGGAATTAAGAGTGTGAGGAACTGAGAGTGTGGAATTAAGAGTGTGAGGAATTAAGAGTGTGAGGAACTGAGAGTGTGGAATTAAGAGTGTGTGTGGAATTAAGAGTGTGAGGAACTGAGAGTGTGGAATTAAGAGTGTGTGGAATTAAGAGTGTGAGGAACTGAGTGTGGAATTAAGAGTGTGAGGAATTAAGAGTGTGAGGAACCGAGAGTGTGGAATTAAGAATGTGAGGAATTAAGAGTGTGAGGAACTGAGAGTGTGGAATTAAGAGTGTGTGTGGAATTAAGAGTGTGAGGAACTGAGAGTGTGGAATTAAGAGTGTGTGTGGAATTAAGAGTGTGAGGAACTGAGAGTGTGGAATTAAGAGTGTGTGTGGAATTAAGAGTGTGAGGAACTGAGAGTGTGCAATTAAGAGTGTGTGGAATTAAGAGTGTGAGGAACTGAGAGTGTGGAATTAAGAGTGTGTGTGGAATTAAGAGTGTGGAATTAAGAGTGTGAAGAATTAAGAGTGTGGAATTAAGAGTGTGTGGAATTAAGAGTGTGAGGAACTGAGAGTGTGGAATTAAGAGTGTGTGGAATTAAGAGTGTGTGGAATTAAGAGTGTGAGGAATTGAGAGTATTTCTGAAATTAAAGCTGCTTTCACATGATCAGCATTGAAACGCCATGAGACTTTTTGGGACAAACTCAATGTCATTATTTTCACAAAGCAAGTTCACAATGTAATCTTTTTTAACCGCAGACAACCTACTACTATCACATATTGCAGTGGCTTGTTACAGGTCAAGGAACCAAAGGCTTCCTGGAATTGAGATTCTATGTGAAATGAAGAGTGTGGGATTAAGAGTGTGGGATTAAGAGTGTGGGATTAAGAGTGCTTGAAATGAAGAGTGTGTGTGTGTGGAGGTGAGGGTGTGTGCATCATCAGTATCACCCCTTACACATATCATCTTTCCTTCCAAGTCAGATCCTGCTGGATTCTGGGATAGCTGCGGAGGACTGGAGGAGCAGGAAGTGGTAAAGCCTCTGTCATATTCTAATCCGGACTATACTATTTTCACACAAACACACACACACACACACACACACACACTCACTCACTCACTCACAAATCCTCCATTCCTCCACCGCTCTCTCTCTCTCTCTCTCTCTCTCTCTCCCTCTCTCTCTCTCGCTCCTTTCTTCCGCGGCCGTGTCCATCTGCCCCCCGGGGCCTGGCTGTGGGGGCTCTCTCAGGCTGCACACAGGGCAGTGATGTGATTTGGGGCTGAGCGAGGAGCTCATCTGGGCTCAATGGGCCAGGCTGAAAGGGGCTCTGGGGCCATTGTGCTCTGGGCCGGGGGCCCGGGGGGGGCCGGGCGGGGGCCGGGCGGGACCCCCCCAAATGAAACACAAACTGAGGGCCTAATCACCCGCACAGACGCCGGCCGCCTCACCCCCAGGCCTCACACACAGCGGGCTCTGGGCTCAGCTAACAGACCAGAAATAATCCCAAAAAAAGCCTGGTGGTCTGACCCCCCCCCCCCCCCGCCCCCAAAAAAAAAAGAAAACAGTAAGGGCCCCCCTTGAACCTGAACCCCCCCAACCCTGAAAGGCAGAAACACTACCGCCCCCCTGTGTCTGACCCAACCAGCACAAAAACACTCACACTCACTCACATTCCTGGAGTATCTTCTCTAATGGAGGGAGGGAGGGAGGGAGGGAGGGAGAGAGAGAGAGAGAGAGAGAGAGAGAGAGAGAGAGAGAGAGAGAGAGAGAGGAAGGAAGGAGGTGTTGAAATAAAGCTGGCACAGAGCCTCCCCTCCCTCACAGCTCATCTTCATATCAGTCAGAGGCGTGTGTTCAGCGGCGTGTTCAGGGGCGTGTGTTCAGCGGCGTGTGTTCAGGGGCGTGTGTTCAGCGGCGTGTGTTCAGCGGCGTGTGTTCAGGGGCGTGTGTTCAGCGGCGTGTGTTCAGGGGCGTGTGTTCAGAGGCGTGTTCAGTGGCGTGTGTTCAGAGGCGTGTTCAGTGGCGTGTGTTCAGAGGCGTGTGTTCAGCGGCGTGTTCAGTGGCGTGTGTTCAGGGGCGTGTGTTCAGCGGTGTGTGTTCAGGGGCGTGTGTTCAGGGGCGTGTGTTCAGCGGCGTGTTCAGCGGCGTGTTCAGCGGCGTGTGTTCAGGGGCGTGTGTTCAGGGGCGTGTTCAGAGGCGTGTTCAGTGGCGTGTTCAGCGGCGTGTGTTCAGGGGCGTGTGTTCAGCGGCATGTTCAGCGGCGTGTGTTCAGGGGCGTGTGTTCAGCGGTGTGTGTTCAGGGGCGTGTGTTCAGGGGCGTGTGTTCAGCGGCGTGTTCAGCGGCGTGTTCAGCGGCGTGTGTTCAGGGGCGTGTGTTCAGGGGCGTGTGTTCAGGGGCGTGTGTTCAGCGGCGTGTTCAGCGGCGTGTGTTCAGGGGCATGTGTTCAGTGGCGTGTGTTCAGGGGCGTGTGTTCAGGGGTGTGTGTTCAGCGGCGTGTGTTCAGCGGCGTGTTAAGGGGCGTGTGTTCAGTGGCGTGTGTTCAGTGGCGTGTGTTCAGTGGCGTGTGTTCAGCGGCGTGTTCAGGGGCGTGTGTTCAGGGGCGTGTGTTCAGAGGCGTGTGTTCAGAGGCGTGTGTTCAGGGGCGTGTGTTCAGGGGCGTGTGTTCAGCGGCGTGTGTTCAGGGGCGTGTGTTCAGCGGCTCGCTGGTCGATTCTGCACACGCTCAGAGCCCCTCCAGCAGTCATTAGGAGGAGCGGCCCGGGGCGCCATCACTGATTCCCTTTCATTAGCGCGTGCCGGGAAGGTGAGCGGGATTGAATGATCACAAAGAGACGCCCCCAGACCCCCCCCCCCCCCCCAGGTCTGCCCTGAGAGCCAGGACAGAGACATGCACCACACCTGCAGAGTGAGCACCCAGTACCACACACTATATAACACACACACACACCTTATACTACACACAACATACTGCACACACCTTATAATACACACACCCTATACTACACACGCCTTATACTACACACGCCTTATACTACACACACCTTATAATACACACACCCTATACTACACACACCTTATACTACACACACCTTATACTACACACACCTTATAATACACACGCCTTATACTACACACACCCTATACTACACACACCTTATAATACACACACCCTATACTACACACACCCTATACTACACACGCCTTATACTACACACACCCTATACTACACACACCTTATACTACACACACCTTATACTACACACACCCTATACTACACATGCCTTATACTACACACACCCTATACTACACACACCCTATACTACACACACCTTATACTACACACACCTTATACTACACACACCTTATACTACACACACCCTATACTACACACACCGTATAACACACACCCTATAATACACACACAGCAGGCCATGATGAAAAGGAGCTGCGCCTTCGACTCTGACATGCCAGTGATAGAATGCCAGTGACAGAATGCCAGTGACAGAATGCCAGTGACAGAATTAGACCCAACTTGCATTTACATTATTTTGTGTGAGGCTGGGGCTGGGGTGGGAGTGTGTGTGCGTGTGTGTGTGTGTGTGCGTTCACACACCCTTTAATTATCAGGGCTGTTAAAAGTGTAATAGATGACAGAGCAGAGAAGAGGAGAGGGGGCGCAGAGTAGAGGAGAGGGGCGCAGAGAAGGAGAGCTGGCCCCAGGTTCAGGCAGGGCCCAGCTCACCTGGGCTCAGGTACACAGTGCAGAGCCCAATCGCTGTCAGAGATAAAGCTACCCAACTAACAAACCAACAGACCAGTCAAACCAGTAAACCAGCAAACCAACAAACCAACATACCAATTAAACCAAGAACCCAACAAACTAAAAAACCAACAAACCAACAAACCAGATAACCAACATACCAGTTAAACCAAGAATCCAACAAACAAGCAAACCAACAAACCAGCAAAACAACAAACCAGTCAAACCAGCAAACCAGATAACCAACATACCAGTTAAACCAGCAAACCAACAAACTAGTCAAACCATCTAACCAGCAAACAAAACAAAAAAACAAATGAACCAACAGACCAGTCAAACCAATCAAATGAAGGCAACATCACTGAAAGGGACTCATCCAATGTTATTCCAGGCCTATATCCAAACCCTCCATTTTAACTCCAGGAGGGATTCATAGGCAACCACTTCAGAGTTTTCAGTACATAATGCCATTCTGAGTGAGCTTCAATCCAGTTTGAGAAAAAAAAAAAAAAAAAAGCACTACCATCATGATGGTTGTAAATTATGTAATTAATGCTTTGGACTCCAAAAACACTATTTCAGATGTAGCTAAAGCCATTGACACAGTTGATAATGCTGTTTTGTTACTGAGATGCAATAATTTTGGCCAATTACCTCAGACTGTACAGTAATTTGAGAACTATTTGAGCAGAATAACTCGCTGTGTCAACTCGATGGGTCTAGTTTTCTGACTATTCAAAATGGTGTCCCACAGGGCTCCATATTGGGTCCCATTGTATTTACAACTTACATGAACCATTTGTATGCTGATGATACCAATATGCACACTTATCCATATCTATATTTAGTGTAAAATTGCAAGCTGTTGTCCAGAGAAATATTTGTGAACTTAGGCTTGTGCATAATGCAGATGAATATAAAGGCCAAATAAGCCAGCTGCAATGGAACAACTGATTGTTACCTTCAGCAACAAAACAACAGTCTATCAGTATCGCACTTTGTCATAGTCTTAGACAGGAGAGCATCCATTGCTGTGCAAAAACACCACATCTCAACACTGAGGGCATTTAATGCTGCACAAAAACTCAACATGGGGCTCATCATCAAGAGATGAATTATCTAGTTAAACCCAAACAACCTTCTTCATCCGATCTGGAGAGGTTCCAGCAGGACACAGCAGAGTTTCCTCCTGCAGTCTGAAGGCTTTTGAGAGGTTTTCCTTTAAACGGCGCGGAAGGAGAATCAGTGCTTTTGACAGGATCAGAGAGGGGCTTGGGTAAGGCCGGGGTTTATTGCGAATGGCAGAGCGAGTTTATCCTCTCGGTTGTTGCCAAAACGGAGCTGACAGTTTTGTCAGGAGTTTGAACAGTAGCGTGGCAGGGCGAAGATTCCAGACGACGCTCCGGCTTTCATCTCGCAATGCACACGCTCCGGAGCCGGCCGACGCGCGGGAGAGAGCCGTCCTCCACCCCGTCAGAACCCCATCAGAACATCACCATGCCCGGCCATGCCGCCAACATCAGGAGAAGTTTGCATTTCCCTCCCGTTATTTCAAACACAAACAGAACACAACAGCAATAAGCAAACATACTCTTGCTCTCAAT
>NC_083772.1:751920-759420 GCF_963514075.1 Conger conger | reverse complement strand
ACCCAGCACTGAGCACACAGACACTGATCACTAACCCAGCACTGAGCACACAGACACTGATCACTAACCCAGCACTGAGCACACAGACACTGATCACTAACCCAGCGCTGGGACACTGCTCACTAACCCAGCGCTGGGACACTGCTCACTAACCCAGCGTTGAGACACTGATCATTAACCCAGCGCTGAGACACTGATCACTAACCCAGCACTGAGCACACAGACACTGATCACTAACCCAGCACTGAGCACACAGACACTGATCACTAACCCAGCGCTGAGCACACAGACACTGATCACTAGCCCAGCGCTGAGACACTGATCACTAACCCAGCACTGAGCACACAGACACTGCTCACTAACCCAGCGCTGAGACACTGATCACTAACCCAGCACTGAGCACACAGACACTGATCACTAACCCAGCGCTGAGACACTGCTCACTAACCCAGCGCTGAGACACTGATCACTAACCCAGCACTGAGACACTGCTCACTAACCCAGCGCTGAGACACTGATCACTAACCCAGCACTGAGCACACAGACACTGATCACTAACCCAGCGCTGAGACACTGCTCACTAACCCAGCACTGAGCACACAGACACTGATCACTAACCCAGCGCTGAGACACTGATCACTAACCCAGCGCTGAGACACTGCTCACTAACCCAGCACTGAGCACACAGACACTGATCACTAACCCAGTGCTGAGACACTGATCACTAACCCAGCACTGAGACACTGCTCACTAACCCAGCGCTGAGACACTGCTCACTAACCCAGCACTGAGCACACAGACACTGATCACTAACCCAGTGCTGAGACACTGATCACTAACCCAGCACTGAGCCGAAACATGCTGCTCACTAACCCAGCGCTGAGACACTGCTCACTAACCCAGCGCTGAGACACTGCTCACTAACCCAGCACTGAGACACTGCTCACTAACCCAGCACTGAGCACACAGACACTGATCACTAACCCAGCGCTGGGACACTGCTCACTAACCCAGCGCTGGGACACTGCTCACTAACCCAGCGCTGGGACACTGCTCACTAACCCAGCACTGAGACACTGCTCACTAACCCAGCGCTGAGACACTGATCACTAACCCAGCACTGAGCCGAAACATGCTGCTCACTAACCCAGCGCTGAGACACTGCTCACTAACCCAGCACTGAGCACACAGACACTGATCACTAACCCAGCGCTGAGACACTGCTCACTAACCCAGCGCTGAGACACTGCTCACTAACCCAGCGCTGGGACACTGCTCACTAACCCAGCACTGAGACACTGCTCACTAACCCAGCGCTGAGACACTGCTCACTAACCCAGCGCTGGGACACTGCTCACTAACCCAGCACTGAGACACTGCTCACTAACCCAGCACTGAGCACACAGACACTGATCACTAACCCAGCGCTGAGACACTGCTCACTAACCCAGCACTGAGCACACAGACACTGATCACTAACCCAGTGCTGAGACACTGATCACTAACCCAGCACTGAGCCGAAACATGCTGCTCACTAACCCAGCGCTGAGACACTGCTCACTAACCCAGCACTGAGCACACAGACACTGATCACTAACCCAGCGCTGAGACACTGCTCACTAACCCAGCGCTGAGACACTGCTCACTAACCCAGCGCTGGGACACTGCTCACTAACCCAGCGCTGAGACACTGCTCACTAACCCAGCGCTGGGACACTGCTCACTAACCCAGCGCTGAGACACTGCTCACTAACCCAGCGCTGAGACACTGATCACTAACCCAGCACTGAGCACACAGACACTGATCACTAACCCAGCGCTGAGACACTGCTCACTAACCCAGCACTGAGACACTGCTCACTAACCCAGCACTGAGCACACAGACACTGATCACTAACCCAGCGCTGGGACACTGCTCACTAACCCAGCGCTGGGACACTGCTCACTAACCCAGCACTGGGACACTGCTCACTAACCCAGCACTGAGCACACAGACACTGATCACTAACCCAGCACTGAGCACACAGACACTGATCACTAACCCAGCGCTGAGACACTGCTCACTAACCCAGCGCTGAGACACTGATCACTAACCCAGCGCTGAGCACACAGACACTGATCACTAGCCCAGCGCTGAGACACTGATCACTAACCCAGCACTGAGCACACAGACACTGCTCACTAACCCAGCGCTGAGACACTGATCACTAACCCAGCACTGAGCACACAGACACTGATCACTAACCCAGCGCTGAGACACTGCTCACTAACCCAGCGCTGAGACACTGATCACTAACCCAGCACTAAGACACTGCTCACTAACCCAGCGCTGAGACACTGATCACTAACCCAGCACTGAGCACACAGACACTGATCACTAACCCAGCGCTGAGACACTGCTCACTAACCCAGCACTGAGCACACAGACACTGATCACTAACCCAGCGCTGAGACACTGATCACTAACCCAGCACTGAGACACTGCTCACTAACCCAGCGCTGAGACACTGCTCACTAACCCAGCACTGAGCACACAGACACTGATCACTAACCCAGTGCTGAGACACTGATCACTAACCCAGCACTGAGACACTGCTCACTAACCCAGCGCTGAGACACTGCTCACTAACCCAGCACTGAGCACACAGACACTGATCACTAACCCAGTGCTGAGACACTGATCACTAACCCAGCACTGAGCCGAAACATGCTGCTCACTAACCCAGCGCTGAGACACTGCTCACTAACCCAGCGCTGAGACACTGCTCACTAACCCAGCACTGAGACACTGCTCACTAACCCAGCACTGAGCACACAGACACTGATCACTAACCCAGCGCTGAGACACTGCTCACTAACCCAGCACTGAGCACACAGACACTGATCACTAACCCAGTGCTGAGACACTGATCACTAACCCAGCACTGAGCCGAAACATGCTGCTCACTAACCCAGCGCTGAGACACTGCTCACTAACCCAGCACTGAGCACACAGACACTGATCACTAACCCAGCGCTGAGACACTGCTCACTAACCCAGCGCTGAGACACTGCTCACTAACCCAGCGCTGGGACACTGCTCACTAACCCAGCACTGAGACACTGCTCACTAACCCAGCGCTGAGACACTGCTCACTAACCCAGCGCTGGGACACTGCTCACTAACCCAGCACTGAGACACTGCTCACTAACCCAGCACTGAGCACACAGACACTGATCACTAACCCAGCGCTGAGACACTGCTCACTAACCCAGCACTGAGCACACAGACACTGATCACTAACCCAGTGCTGAGACACTGATCACTAACCCAGCACTGAGCCGAAACATGCTGCTCACTAACCCAGCGCTGAGACACTGCTCACTAACCCAGCACTGAGCACACAGACACTGATCACTAACCCAGCGCTGAGACACTGCTCACTAACCCAGCGCTGAGACACTGCTCACTAACCCAGCGCTGGGACACTGCTCACTAACCCAGCGCTGAGACACTGCTCACTAACCCAGCGCTGGGACACTGCTCACTAACCCAGCGCTGAGACACTGCTCACTAACCCAGTGCTGGGACACTGCTCACTAACCCAGCGCTGAGACACTGATCACTAACCCAGCACTGAGCACACAGACACTGATCACTAACCCAGCGCTGAGACACTGCTCACTAACCCAGCACTGAGACACTGCTCACTAACCCAGCACTGAGCACACAGACACTGATCACTAACCCAGCGCTGGGACACTGCTCACTAACCCAGCGCTGGGACACTGCTCACTAACCCAGCGCTGGGACACTGCTCACTAACCCAGCGCTGAGCAGGTTCAGGTCACCGTGGCATCATGGCTGATTCATCAGGGGACACGACACGAGACGTTATGGAAAGCAGTTTTGAGCTTTAAAAACCTCTCTACTCCACTTCTCCAGTCTCCAGCAGGTGAAATCATACACTGAGCACTGATCTCCTCCCCTGATCACGGTAAGTGTAATCACACACTGAGCACTGATCTCCTCCCCTGATCACGGTAAGTGTAATCACACACTGAGCACTGATCTCCTCCCCTGATCACGGTAAGTGTAATCACACACTGAGCACTGATCTCCTCCCCTGATCACGGTAAGTGTAATCACACACTGAGCACTGATCTCCTCCCCTGATCACGGTAAGTGTAATCACACACTGAGCACTGATCTCCTCCCCTGATCACGGTAAGTGTAATCACACACTGAGCACTGATCTCCTCCTCTGATCACGGTAAGTGTAATCACACACTGAGCACTGATCTCCTCCCCTGATCACGGTAAGTGTAATCACACACTGAGCACTGATCTCCTCCCCTGATCACGGTAAGTGTAATCACACACTGAGCACTGATCTCCTCCTCTGATCACGGTAAGTGTAATCACACACTGAGCACTGATCTCCTCCCCTGATCACGGTAAGTGTAATCACACACTGAGCACTGATCTCCTCCTCTGATCACGGTAAGTGTAATCACACACTGAGCACTGATCTCCTCCCCTGATCACGGTAAGTGTAATCACACACTGAGCACTGATCTCCTCCTCTGATCATGGTAAGTGTAATCACACACTGAGCAGACTGTGTGTCTCTCTCAGGGCTGTGAGCGCCAAAGTATATTGTATATTATATGCACCTATCTTGTACATCTTATTTTATATTGAATTCATTCCTGTCAATCAAATCTTTTGTTCTGGATTAATGTGCGCATAAAGAAGGCAGAAAGGTTTCCCTGTCTTTAGCACATTAGAATGTTCAAGACTGGGACCCACAAGGTCGGTGGTTCAATCCCTGGTGTAACCAGAATAAGATCCGCACAGCCGTTGGGCCCTTGAGCAAGGCCCTTTACCCTGCATTGCTCCAGGGGAGGATTGTCTCCCGCTTAGTCTAATAAACTGTACGTCACTTTGGGTAAGAGCGTCTGCCAAATGCCATTAATGTCATGTAATGTAATAGGTGTGTCTGGAACTAAATCACTAAAGGATGCTATGTGACAGTAAGTTAGACATAATTAGTGATTCAGTTCAACACATTATTATTATTATTTCCGTTCTTTAATAAACAGATGTTTTGGTTTCCCCACACTTCTTTTGGAAAGCTGTTTGTAGAGTAAGAATATTGTGTAGCCAGCCACTTTCAGCGTGACCCAAACCAACAAGAAAACTAGCAAGCAAGCAACTATTGGTCACTACAAGGGTCGCCATGGGGACGATGCCTGCAGGGCTGGTGGCTTGGAGACGGAAGGTGGAACACTGTGGAACCACTGCGGAACCCTGCGGAACACTGCGGAACACTGCATCGCTGCGTGCGACTCTAAAACACCACATCTGGCTGATAATGATCCAGCACAGCGTGTATACACTGCAAATGAAGAAATATGAGTCCTGATTCTGCGGCTTTAATGAGGTTTTGCTGCAAGAATATTGGCTAAACATCATATACAGCTAAGCTATGAACACGTGTGTGCATGTGTGTGTGTGTGTGTGCGTATATGTGTGCATGGCGTGTGCATACATGTGGGTGTACAAAGCTTCAAATGGGCATCTCCACCTGCACTCACAGTAAACAGGAAGTGCATCTCCACCTGCACTCTCAGTAAACAGGAAGTGCATCTCCACCTGCACTCTCAGTAAACAGGAAGTGCATCTCCACCTGCACTCTCAGTAAACAGGAAGCTCCACACAATGTGCTTCCACAGCCTCTCAGCTCCACAAAATGAATCATCAGTTGATATGGCTGCTGGTCTTCCCTCTCCTCCCTTCTTCTGAAATCAGACCCTATTCCTTCACTTCCTCACCCGCTCTTCACCTCTCCGTTCTTCACTCAGGCACTTGCTGTTCTCAGCTCCCATTTCTTAAGGACATGAGTATTAATTGCAGAATACCTATACATTCTATTCATGTATTTTTCACTGAAGTTTAGTTTTGCCGGTGTTTTGTTTGATACAGAAATGACCTTTGAAAGTGAAGTGCCACTTGCACAGAACGCAGTGTTCCAGGATATAGGAGCGTTCCCTCCCCCCCAACACCATTCCCAATGGAGCTCTTTAAATGCCCGCTGCAGCAGGTCAATATTCAGCAAAAAACCCACACGGCCATGCTGAACCAATCAGAGAGAAGCACATTCCCCCCACACGGACATACTGAACCAATCAAAGAGAAGCACATTCCCCCCACACGGCCATGCTGAACCAATCAGAGAGAAGCACATTCCCCCCACACGGACATACTGAACCAATCAGAGAGAAGCACATTCCCCCCACACGGACATACTGAACCAATCAGAGAGAAGCACATTCCCCCCACACGGACATACTGAACCAATCAGAGAGAAGCACATTTCCGCTGGTTTTAATGGTAACTCCAGCGTGTGCGTTTGTGTTCATCTGTGAAACATCCACCTACCTGCAGCCTGGAGAACCAGCTGGAGTGCTGCTTTCGCCTTCTCTACCGGAGTCTGAGAGAGAGGGAGAGAGAGAGGGAGAGGGGGGAGAGAGAGAGAGCACAGCTCAGTAAGAATGGGAAAATCGACGGGACGTTACACACACTGCTGCAGACACAGCAGCCCCTGCTGTAAGAGCAGCTCTGCAGGTAATCTGGCTCTGAAATCTAAACCAGCTGTGAGGAAAACATGTTCATCATGCCGTCTGCCCATCCACACGCAGAGCTGATCACAGAGATAACACTGTGCCCCTCACTGTGTTCCCAAAACCCCCACCAATGTTCTCACAGAGATAACACTGTGCCCCTAACTGTGTTCCCAAAACCCCCACCAACGTTCTCACCAACATTCCCATCAGCATTCCCACCAACATTCTCACCAACACTCCCATCAATATTCCTATCAGCTTTCCCACCAACATTCCCACATACCAACCAATATTCCATTTACTACATTCCCACCAACATTCACATCAAAATTCCCACTGAGATTCTCATCAATTGTACCAAAACCCAAAGAGAGTCCTCAGTGGGGATATCAAAAGCAATATAAGACACAGTACATATATGCCTTCCTTTATATCTACGGTAAAAAATAAAATAGTACATACACTCAGTGAGCACTTTATTAGGTAGACCTGTACACCAGCTTGTTAATTGTTTTAACCAGCCAATCACCTGGCAGCAACTAAGGATTCAGTTGTTTTTCAGACCAAATGACAAAACAGGGAAGAAATGTGATCTAAGTGACATTTTCATGCACAACAGTCTCTAGAGTTTGCAGACAATGGTTCGAAAAACATCCAGTGAGCAGAAGTTCTGCAGGCAGAAACACATTGGTACTGAGAGAGGTCAGAGGAGAAGGGCCAGACTGGTCAAAGCTGACAGGAAGGTGACAGTAACACAAATAACCACACATTACAACAGTGGTATGCAGAAGAGCATCTCAGAACACACAACGTGTCAAAAATTCAAGTGTATAGGCTGCAGCAGCAGAAGACTAAACAATAAGTCTAATAAATACCTAAAAGTGCCCACTG
>NC_083772.1:739420-741920 GCF_963514075.1 Conger conger | reverse complement strand
GAGTCTAAATTGCCCATAGGTATGAGTGTGTGAGTGAATGGTGTGTGAGTGAATGGTGTGTGTGCCCTGTGATGGACTGGCGACCCGTCCAGGGTGTATTCCTGCCTTTCGCCCAATGTATGCTGGGATAGGCTCCAGCCCCCCTGCGACCCTGTTCAGGATAAGCGGGTTCAGATAATGGATGGATGGATGGATTATTAAGGGAGAAAAAAATCCAAACCTACATGGCCCTGTGTGAAAAAGTGATTGCCCCCCCCTGTTAAAACATAACTTAACTGTGGTTTATCAAACCTGAGTTTAATTTCTCTAGCCACACCCAGGCCTGATTACTGCCACACCTGTTCGCAATCAAGAAATCACTTAAATAGGACCTGCCTGACGAAGTGAAGTAGACCAAATGATCCTCAAAACCTAGACATCATGCCGAGATCTAAAGAAATTCAGGAACAAATGAGAAAGAAAGTAATTGAGATCTATCAGTCTGGAAAAGGTTATAAAGCCATTTCTAAAGCTTTGGGACTCCAGCGAACCACAGTGAGAGCCATTATCCACAAATGGCGAAAACATGGAACAGCAGTAAACCTTCCCAGGAGTGGCCGGCCGACCAAAATTACCCCAAGAGCGCAGCGACGACTCATCCAAGAGGTCACAAAAGACCCCACAACAACATCCAAAGAACTGCAGGCCTCACTTGCCTCAGTTAAGGCCAGTGTTCATGACTCCACCATAAGAAAGAGACTGGGCAAAAATGGCCTGCATGGCAGAGTTCCCAGACGAAAACCACTGCTGAGCAAAAAGAACATTAAGGCTCGTCTCAATTTTGCCAGAAAACATCTTGATGTTCCCCAAGACTTTTAGGGAAATACTCTGTGGTCTGACGAGACAAAAGTTGAACTTTTTGGAAGGTGTGTGTCCCATTACATCTGGCGTAAAAGTAACACCGCATTTCAGAAAAAGAACATCATACCAACAGTAAAATATGGTGGTGGTAGTGTGATGGTCTGGGGCTGTTTTGCTGCTTCAGGACCTGGAAGACTTGCTGTGATAAATGGAACCATGAATTCTGGGTTCTGAACTTGGGTTCTGCAGCAGGACAATGATCCAAAACACACCAGCAAGTCCACCTCTGAATGGCTGAAGAAAAACAAAATGAAGACTTTGGAGTGGCCTAGTCAAAGTCCTGACCTGAATCCTATTCAGATGCTGTGGCATGACCTTAAAAAGGCGGTTCATGCTCGAAAACCCTCCAATGTGGCTGAATTACAACAATTCTGCAAAGATGAGTGGGCCAAAATTCCTCCACAGCGCTGTAAGAGACTCATTGCAAGTTATCGCAAACGCTTGATTGCAGTTGTTGCTGCTAAGGGTGGCCCAACCAGTTATTGGGTTTAGGGGGCAATCACTTTTTCACACAGGGCCATGTAGGTTTGGATTTTTTCTCCCTTAATAATAAAAACCTTCATTTAAAAACTGCATTTTGTGTTTACTTTGACTAATATTTAAATTTGTTTCATGATCTGAAACATTTAAGTGTGACAAACATGCAAAAAAAATAAAAAATAAAAAATCAGGAAGGGGGCAAACACTTTTTCACACCACTGTACACTAAAGAGTCTGCACCATCACATTATACACTAAAGAGTCTGCACCATCACATTGTACACTAAAGCGTCTGCACCATCACATTATACAGGTGAGTTTGGTGCAGTGATAAATAATTGTGTTAGAAAGCACACCTGTTCCACATCATTTTGCAAACCTCAGGAAACCTGCCCCACTGCCCCCAGCCTCACCCCGCTGAACTCCTCACCTGCCCGCGGAACAGCTGCTGTGGGCTCAGACCCCATACCGCCCCTGTACAGCCCAACCCGGGCTCAGCCAATCAGCACAGACACACCCGGGCTGAGCCAATCAGTACAGCCCCTGGTGGGATCACTCCTCACCTGATCTCCAGCCTGAGGAGAGCCTCTTTCAGCACCTGCTCCGTCTCTCCCCCCGCCTGGCGCCGCCTGCTCTGGTCCCACAGGGGCACAGCCACCTGGGATTCAAACCCGCGACTCCACTGGAGCGAGCGCTGCCTCACGCGCTGCCGTGAACACTATACACTGTCCAGTCCATAAGTATTTGGACAGTGGTACAATTTTGGTTCTGTATTTAATTTTGGGATGAGGGCTTGGGGTTAGCTGTGATGGTTTAGGGGTGAGGGTGAGTTGGGTTTGGGTTCAGAGTGAGTGATGAGGGGTTAGGGGTGAGGGGTTAGCTGTGATGGTTTAGGGGTCAGGGTGAGGGCTTAGGCGTTAGGGGTTAGGGGTTAGGGCGAGTTGGGTTAGGGTTCAGAGTGAGGGTTTAGGGGTGAAGGTGAGGGTTAGGGGTTAGGGTTAGGGTTAGGCCAAATGCCACTAATGTAATGTTAATGTAATGGTTTAGGGTTTATGGGTTAGGGTGAGGGGTTAGGGGTGAGGGTGTAGGGATTAGAGGTTAGGGGTGAGGGGTTAGGGTT
>NC_083772.1:719420-731920 GCF_963514075.1 Conger conger | reverse complement strand
TAGATCTAACCGTCCAACTTCTCTGAAAACAACATCTTGTTTTAACTATTCTTTTCCTGCACGTTTATTACAAACACACACAATAACTTGTGGAAATAAGACTGCTTCAGAGTTGCCGTAAGGTGTATTTCTTCACTTTGAAGGAGGTAGGCTATTGACTCCTATAGGTTTCAAGTCTTTATGCTAAGCTAACACGATTTGCGGACATGGAAATTGATCAGTCAATGAACAAGGAAATAAGGTATATTGCTATTTCTTAGTTATATTTCCCACAATGTTGGCGGTTTCCTCTAAGTAAAAGAGGAGATGGAGAGATAGAGATACAGAGTTACAGAGATACAGAGTTACAGAATTAGAGATACAGAGTTACAGAGTTTCAGAGTTTCAGAGAGATACAGAGAGTTACAGACAGATACAGAGAGATACAGAGATATACAGAGAGATACAGAGTTACAGAGAGTTACAGAGAGATACAGATACAGAAAGATACAGAGTTACAGAGAGATACAGAGAGTTACAGAGTGAAACAGAGATACAGAGTTACAAAGTTACAGAGTCACAGAGAGATACAGAGTTACAGAGAGATACAGAGATACAGAGTTACAGAGAGTTACAGAGAGATACACAGAGACAGAGTTACAGAGATATAGAGAGATAGTTACAGAGAGATACAGAGTTACAGAGATATAGAGAGATAGAGTTACAGAGAGATACAGAGTTACAGAGATACAGAGATACAGAGAGATACAGAGTTCCAGAGAAATACAGAGAGTTCCAGAGAGTTACAGAGAGATACAGAGTTACAGAGAGATACAGAGTTACAGAGTCACAGAGAGATACAGAGTTACAGAGTTTCAGAGAGATACAGAGATACAGAGAGTTACAGAGAGATACAAAGAGATACAGAGAGATACAGAGATATACAAAGATATACAGAGAGATACAGAGTTACAGAGAGATACAGAGGGTTACAGAGAGATACAGAGTTACAGAGAGATACAGATACAGAAAGATACATAGTTACAGAGATACAGAGATACAGAGTTACAGAGAGATACAGATACAGAAAGGTACATAGTTACAGAGATACAGAGATACAGAGTTACAGAGAGATACACAGAGACAGAGTTACAGAGAGATACAGAGTTACAGAGTTACAGAGAGATACAGAGACATACAGATACAGAAAGATACATAGTTACAGAGATACAGAGATACAGAGTTACAGAGAGATACACAGACAGAGTTAAAGAGAGATACAGAGAGATAGAGTAACAGAGAGAGATAGAGTTACAGAGAGATACAGAGTTACAGAGAGATACAGAGAGTTACAGAGAGATACAGAGTTGCAGAGAGATACAGTTACAGTGAGATAGAGAGATACAGAGATATAGAGTTACAGAGAGATACAGAGTTCCAGAGAGATACAGAGAGTTACAGAGAGATACAGAAAGATACAGAGTTACAGAGATACAGAGAGTTACAGAGTTACAGAGAGATAGAGTTACACAGAGATACAGAGAGATCCAGAGTTAGAGATACAGAGAGTTCGAGAGAGATACAGAGAGATACAGAGTTCCAGAGAGATAGAGATACAGAGTTACAGAGTTACAGAAAGATACAGAGATACAGAGAGATAGAGATACAGAGTTACAGAGTTACAGAGATACAGAGTTACAGAGTTTCAGAGAGATACAGAGATACAGAGAGTTACAGAGAGATACAAAGAGATACAGAGAGATACAGAGAGATACAGAGATATACAAAGATATACAGAGAGATACAGAGTTACAGAGAGATACAGAGTTACAGAGAGATACAGAGTTACAGAGAGATACAAAGAGTTACAGAGAGATACAGAGAGATACAGAGAGATACAGAGTTACAGAGTTACAGAGATACAGAAAGATACAGAGATACAGAGATACAGAGTTCCAGAGACATACAGAGAGTTACAGACAGATACAGAGATACAGATAGATACAGAGAGATACAGAGATACAGAGTTACAGAAAGATCAGAGATACAGATTTACAGAGAGATACAGAGAGATACAGATTTACAGAGAGATACAGAGAGATACAGAGAGATACAGAGTTCCAGAGAGATAGAGAGTTACAGAGAGTTACAGAGATAGACAGAGAGATACAGAGTTACAGAGAGATACAGAGTTACAGAGATACATAGTTACAGAGAGACACAGATATAGAAAGATACATAGTTACAGAGATACAGAGTTACAGAGAGATACACAGAGACAGAGTTACAGATACACAGAGTTACAGAGAGATACAGAGTTCCAGAGAGATACAGAGAGTTACAAAGAGATACAGAGAGATACAGATACAGAAAGATACAGAGTTACAGAGTTACAGAGATACAGAGATACAGAGAGTTACAGAGTTACAGAGAGATAGAGTTACACAGAGATACAGAGATCCAGAGTTAGAGATACAGAGAGTTAGAGAGAGATAAAGAGAGATACAGAGTTCCAGAGAGATACAGAAAGATACAGAGATACAGAGAGATAGAGATACAGAGTTACAGAGATACAGAGTTACAGAATTACAGAGAGTTACAGAGATACAGAGTTACAGAGTTTCAGAGAGATACAAAGAGATACAGAGAGATACAGAGAGATACAGAGATATACAAAGATATACAGAGAGATACAGAGTTACAGAGAGATACAGAGGGTTACAGAGAGATACAGAGTTACAGAGAGATACAGATACAGAAAGATACATAGTTACAGAGATACAGAGATACAGAGTTACAGAGAGATACAGATACAGAAAGGTACATAGTTACAGAGATACAGAGATACAGAGTTACAGAGAGATACACAGAGACAGAGTTACAGAGAGATACAGAGAGATAGAGTTACAGAGAGATACAGAGTTACAGAGAGTTACAGAGAGATACAGAGTTACAGAGATAGATAGTTACAGAGATATACAAGAGATACAGATACAGAAAGATACATAGTTACAGAGATATACAAGAGATACAGATACAGAAAGATACATAGTTACAGAGATACAGAGATACAGAGACATACAGAGAGATAGAGTTACAGAGAGAGATAGAGTTACAGAGAGATACAGAGTTGCAGAGAGTTACAGAGAGATACAGAGATACAGAGAGATACAGATAGATACAGAGAGTTACAGAGAGATACAGAGTTCCAGAGAGATACAGAGTTACAGAGAGGTACAGAGAGATACAGAGTTCCAGAGAGATACAGAGAGATACAGAGATATAGAGTTACAGAAAGATACAGAGATACAGAGAGATAGAGATACAGAGTTACAGAGATACAGAGTTACAGAATTACAGAGAGTTATAGAGATACAGAGTTACAGAGTTTCAGAGAGATACAGAGATACAGAGAGTTACAGAGAGATACAAAGAGATACAGAGAGATACAGAGATAGACAAAGATATACAGAGAGATACAGAGTTACAGAGAGATACAGAGGGTTACAGAGAGATACAGAGGGTTACAGAGAGATACAGAGAGATACAGAGAGTTACAGAGAGATACAGAGTTCCAGAGAGATACAGAGAGTTACAGAGAGATACAGAGACACAGAGAGATACAGAGAGTTACAGAGAGATACAGAGACACAGATAGATACAGTGAGTTACAGAGTTACAGAGAGATACAAAGAGATACAGAGAGATACAGAGTTACAGAGATATACAGAGAGATACAGATACAGAAAGATACAGAGTTACAGAGATACAGAGAGTTACAGAGTTACAGAGAGATAGAGTTACACAGAGATACAGATACAGAAAGATACAGAGTTACAGAGAGTTACAGAGTTACAGAGAAATAGAGTTACACAGAGATACAGAGAGATCCAGAGTTAGAGATACAGAGAGTTACAGAGAGATACAGAGTTCCAAAGAGATACAGAGAGATACAGAGAAATACAGAGTTCCAGAGAGATACAGAGTTCCAGCGAATTAGAGAGATACAGAGAGATACAAAGTTACAGAGATACAGAGTTCCAGAGAGATACAGAGAGTTCCAGAGAGTTACAGAGAGATACAGAGTTACAGAGATACAGAGAGATACAAAGAGATACAGAGATACAGAGTTACAGAAAGTTACAGACAGATACAGAGATACAGATAGATACAGAGAGAGACAGAGATACAGAGTTACAGAAAGATACAGAGATACAGAGAGATAGATATACAGAGATATACAGAGAGATACAGAGTTACAGAGAGATACAGAGTTAGAGAGATACAGAGAGATACAGATACAGAAAGATACAGAGTTACAGAGAGATACAGAGATAGAGAGTTACAGAGTGAAACAGGGATACAGAGATACAGAGTTACAGAGTTACAGAGATATACAGAGTTACAGCGAGATACAGAGAGATACAGAGTTACAGAGATACAGAGTTACAGAGAGATACTGAGAGATACAGAGTTACAGAGATACAGAGATACAGAGGGATACAAAGAGATACAGAGTTACAGAAAGTTACAGACAGATACAGAGATACAGATAGATACAGAGAGAGACAGAGATACAGAGTTACACAAAGATACAGAGATACAGAGAGATAGATAGAGATATACAGAGAGATACAGAGTTACAGAGAGTTACAGAGAGATACAGAGTTAGAGAGATACAGTGAGATACAGATACAGAAAGATACAGAGTTACAGAGAGAAACAGAGATAGAGAGTTACAGAGTGAAACAGGGATACAGAGATACAGAGTTACAGAGTTACAGAGATATACAGAGTTACAGAGAGATACAGAGAGATACAGAGATACAGAGTTACAGAGATACAGAGAGTTACAGAGAGATACAGAGTTACAGAGAGATACAGAGTTACAGAGATACAGAGAGTTACAGAGAGATACAGAGAGATACAGAGAGATACAGAGTTACAGAGAGATATAGAGAGATAGAGTTACAGAGAGATACAGAGTTACAGAGAGATAGAGTTCCAGAGTTCCAGAGAGATACAGAGAGTTACAGACAGATACAGATAGATACAGAGAGATAGAGTTACAGAAAAATACAGAGATACAGATTTACAGAGAGATACAGAGAGAGACAGAGATATCCAGAGAGAGAGAGTTGCAGAGAGATACAGAGTTACAGAGATACATAGTTACAGAGAGATACAGATATACAAAGTTACAGAGTTTCAGAGAGATACAGAGATACAGAGAGTTACAGAGAGATACAAAGAGATAGAGAGATACAGAGATATACAAAGATATACAGAGAGATACAGAGTTACAGAGAGATACAGATGGTTACAGAGAGATACAGAGTGTTACAGAGAGATACAGAGTTGCAGAGAGATACAGAGAGATACAGAGAGTTACAGAGATACAGAGTTCCAGAGAGATGCAGAGAGTTACAGAGAGATACAGAGATAGAGTTACACAGAGATACAGATACAGAAAGATACAGTTACAGAGTTACAGAGGGTTACAGAGAAATAGAGTTACACAGAGATACAGATAGATACAGAGAGAGACAGAGATACAGAGTTACAGAAAGATACAGAGATACAGAGAGATAGATATACAGAGATATACAGAGAGATACAGAGTTACAGAGAGTTACAGAGAGATACAGAGTTAGAGAGATACAGTGAGATACAGATACAGAAAGATACAGAGTTACAGAGAGAAACAGAGATAGAGAGTTACAGAGTGAAACAGGGATACAGAGATACATAGTTACAGAGATATACAGAGTTACAGAGAGATACAGAGAGATACAGAGTTACAGAGAGATACAGAGTTACAGAGTTA
The DNA here is from genome assembly GCF_963514075.1 of Conger conger. Classification (NCBI taxonomy): domain Eukaryota; kingdom Metazoa; phylum Chordata; class Actinopteri; order Anguilliformes; family Congridae; genus Conger; species Conger conger. The sequence goes on along the minus strand of NC_083772.1, from coordinate 726,114 downwards.
CAGAAAGTTACAGACAGATACAGAGATACAGATAGATACAGAGAGAGACAGAGATACAGAGTTACAGAAAGATACAGAGATACAGAGAGATAGATATACAGAGATATACAGAGACATACAGAGTTACAGAGAGTTACAGAGAGATACAGATACAGAAAGATACAGAGTTACAGAGAGAAACATAGAGAGTTACAGAGTGAAACAGGGATACAGAGATACAGAGTTACAGAGTTACAGAGATATACAGAGTTACAGAGAGATACAGAGAGATACAGAGTTACAGAGATACAGAGAGTTACAGAGAGATACAGAGAGATACAGAGTTACAGAGAGATATAGAGAGATAGAGTTACACAGAGATACAGATACAGAAAGATACAGTTACAGAGTTACAGAGGGTTACAGAGAAATAGAGTTACACAGAGATACAGATAGATACAGAGAGAGACAGAGATACAGAGTTACAGAAAGATACAGAGATACAGAGAGATAGATATACAGAGATATACAGAAAGATACAGAGTTACAGAGAGAAACAGAGATAGAGAGTTACAGAGTGAAACAGGGATACAGAGATACATAGTTACAGAGATATACAGAGTTACAGAGAGATACAGAGAGATACAGAGTTACAGAGATACAGAGAGTTACAGAGAGATACAGAGTTACAGAGAGATACAGAGAGATACAGAGTTACAGAGTTACAGAAAGTTACAGACAGATACAGAGATACAGATAGATACAGAGAGAGACAGAGATACAGAGTTACAGAAAGATACAGAGATACAGAGAGATAGATATACAGAGATATACAGAGACATACAGAGTTACAGAGTTACAGAGAGATACAGATACAGAAAGATACAGAGTTACAGAGAGAAACATAGAGTTACAGAGTGAAACAGGGATACAGAGATACAGAGTTACAGAGATATACAGAGTTACAGAGAGATACAGAGAGATACAGAGTTACAGAGAGTTACAGAGAGATACAGAGAGATACAGAGTTACAGAGAGATATAGAGAGATAGAGTTACAGAGAGATACAGAGTTACAGAGAGATAGAGTTCCAAAGTTCCAGAGAGATACAGAGAGTTACAGACAGATACAGATAGATACAGAGAGATAGAGTTACAGAAAAATACAGAGATACAGATTTACAGAGAGATACAGAGTTCCAGAGAGATAGAGAGTTACAGAGAGTTACAGAGAGAGACAGAGATATCCAGAGAGATACAGTTACAGAGAGTTACAGGGAGATACAGAGTTACAGAGTTTCAGAGAGATACAGAGATACAGAGAGTTACAGAGAGATACAAAGAGATACAGAGAGATACAGAGATATACAAAGATATACAGAGAGATACAGAGTTACAGAGAGATACAGAGGGTTACAGAGAGATACAGAGTTGCAGAGAGATACAGAGAGATACAGAGAGTTACAGAGAGATACAGAGTTCCAGAGAGATACAGAGAGTTACAGAGAGATACAGAGACACAGAGAGATACAGAGTTACAGAGAGATACAGAGACACAGATAGATACAGTGAGTTACAGAGTTACAGAGAGATACAAAGAGATACAGAGAGATACAGAGTTACAGAGATATACAGAGAGATACAGATACAGAAAGATACAGAGTTACAGAGATACAGAGAGTTACAGAGTGAAACAGGGATACAGAGATACAGAGTTACAGAGTTACAGAGTTAGAGAGATATACAGAGTTACAGAGAGATACAGAGAGATACAGAGTTACAGAGATACAGAGAGTTACAGAGAGATACAGAGAGATACAGAGTTACAGAGAGATATAGAGAGATAGAGTTACAGAGAGATACAGAGTTACAGAGAGATAGAGTTCCAAAGTTCCAGATAGATACAGAGAGATAGAGTTACAGAAAAATACGGAGATACAGATTTACAGAGAGATACAGAGTTCCAGAGAGATAGAGAGTTACAGAGAGTTACAGAGAGAGACAGAGATATCCAGAGAGATACAGTTACAGAGAGTTACAGGGAGATACAGAGTTACAGAGTTACAGAGTTTCAGAGAGATACAGAGATACAGAGAGTTACAGAGAGATACAAAGAGATACAGAGAGATACAGAGATATACAAAGATATACAGAGAGATACAGAGTTACAGAGAGATACAGAGGGTTACAGAGAGATACAGAGTTGCAGAGAGATACAGGGAGATACAGAGAGTTACAGAGAGATACAGAGTTCCAGAGAGATACAGAGAGTTACAGAGAGATACAGAGACACAGAGAGATACAGAGTTACAGAGAGATACAGAGACACAGATAGATACAGTGAGTTACAGAGTTACAGAGAGATACAAAGAGATACAGAGAGATACAGAGTTACAGAGATATACAGAGAGATACAGATACAGAAAGATACAGAGTTACAGAGATACAGAGAGTTACAGAGTGAAACAGGGATACAGAGATACAGAGTTACAGAGTTACAGAGTTAGAGAGATATACAGAGTTACAGAGAGATACAGAGAGATACAGAGTTACAGAGATACAGAGAGTTACAGAGAGATACAGAGAGATAGAGTTACAGAGAGATATAGAGAGATAGAGTTACAGAGAGATACAGAGTTACAGAGAGATAGAGTTCCAGAGAGATACAGAGAGTTACAGACAGATACAGATAGATACAGAGAGATAGAGTTACAGAAAAATACAGAGATACAGATTTACAGAGAGATACAGAGTTCCAGAGAGATAGAGAGTTACAGAGAGTTACAGAGAGAGACAGAGATATCCAGAGAGATACAGTTACCGAGAGTTACAGAGAGATACAGAGTTACAGAGATACATAGTTACAGAGAGATACAGACATACAGATACAGAAAGATACATAGTTACAGAGCTACAGAGTTACAGAGAGATACACAGAGACAGAGTTACAGAGAGATAGAGAGAGTTACAGAGAGATACAGAGTTGCAGAGAGATCTGGAGAGATACAGAGTTACACAGAGATACAGAGATACAGAGAGATACAGAGTTCCAGAGAGATAGAGTTACAGAGAGTTACAGAGAGAGACAGAGATATACAGAGAGATACAGTGTTACAGAGAGTTACAGAGAGATACAGAGATACAGATACAGCGATACAGAGAGATACAGAGTTAAAGAGAGAAACAGAGTTCCAGAGAGTTCCAGAGATACAGATAGATACAGAGATACAGAGTTACAGAGAGATATAGAGAGATAGAGTTACAGAGAGATACAGAGTTACAGAGAGATAGAGTTACACAGAGATACAGAGATCCAGAGTTACAGAGATACAGAGAGTTACAGAGAGTTACAGAGAGATACAGAGCTACAGAGAAATACAGAGTTCCAGAGAGATACAGAGTTCCAGCGAATTAGAGAGATACAGAGATACAGAGAGATACAGAGTTACAGAGAGATAGAGTTCCAGAGAAATACAGAGAGTTCCAGAGAAATACAGAGTTACAGAGAGATACAGAGTTACAGAGATAGAGTTCCAGAGAGATACAGAGAGTTACAGACAGATACAGAGATACAGATAGATACAGAGAGATACAGAGTTACAGAAAAATACAGAGATACAGATTTACAGAGAGATACAGAGAGATACAGAGTTCCAGAGAGATAGAGAGTTACAGAGAGTTACAGAGTTACAGAGAGATACAGAGTTACAGAGAGATACAGAGACATACAGATACAGAAAGATACATAGTTACAGAGCTACAGAGATACAGAGTTACAGAGAGATAGAGAGAGTTACAGGGAGATACAGAGTCACAGACAGATAAAGAGAGTTACAGAGAGATACAGAGTTGCGGAGAGATTCAGAGAGATACAGAGTTACACAGAGATACAGAGATACAGAGTTACAGAGAGATACAGAGTTCCAGAGAGATAGAGTTACAGAGAGTTACAGAGAGAGACAGAGATATACAGAGAGATACAGAGTTACAGAGAGATACAGAGATACAGAGATAGATACAGCGATACAGAGAGATACAGAGTTAAAGAGAGAAACAGAGTTCCAGAGAGTTACAGAGATACAGAAAGATACATAGTTACAGAGCTACAGAGATACAGAGTTACAGAGATACAGAGAGTTACAGAGAGATAAAGAGAGATACAGAGTTCCAGAGAGATAGAGAAATACAGAGTTCCAGAGAGATACAGAGAGTTACAGAGAGATACAGAGAAATACAGAGTTCCAGCGAATTAGAGAGATACAGAGATACAGAGAGATACAGGGTTACAGAGAGATACAGAGAGATACAGAGTTACAGCGAGATACAGAGATACAGCGATACAGAGAGATACAGAGTTACAGAGAGATACAGAGTTCCAGAAAGATACAGGGAGATACAGAATGTAACAGAGAGATACAGAGAGTTACAGAGAGATACAGAGTTACAGAGATAGAGTTCCAGAGAGATACAGAGAGTTACAGACAGATACAGAGATACAGATAGATACAGAGAGATACAGAGTTACAGAAAAATACAGAGATACAGATTTACAGAGAGATACAGAGAGATACAGAGTTCCAGAGAGATAGAGAGTTACAGAGAGTTACAGAGAGATACAGAGTTACAGAGAGATACAGAGACATACAGATACAGAAAGATACATAGTTACAGAGCTACAGAGATACAGAGTTACAGAGAGATACAGAGAGTTACAGAGAGATACAGAGTTACAGAGATAGAGTTCCAGAGAGATACAGAGAGTTACAGACAGATACAGAGATACAGATAGATACAGAGAGATACAGAGTTACAGAAAAATACAGAGATACAGATTTACAGAGAGATACAGAGAGATACAGAGTTCCAGAGAGATAGAGAGTTACAGAGAGTTACAGAGTTACAGAGAGATACAGAGTTACAGAGAGATACAGAGACATACAGATACAGAAAGATACATAGTTACAGAGCTACAGAGATACAGAGTTACAGAGAGATAGAGAGAGTTACAGAGAGATACAGAGTTGCGGAGAGATTCAGAGAGATACAGAGTTACACAGAGATACAGAGATACAGAGTTACAGAGAGATACAGAGTTACAGAGAGATAGAGTTACAGAGAGTTACAGAGAGAGACAGAGATATACAGAGAGATACAGAGTTACAGAGAGATACAGAGATACAGAGATACAGAGATAGATACAGCGATACAGAGAGATACAGAGTTAAAGAGAGAAACAGAGTTCCAGAGAGTTACAGAGATACAGAAAGATACATAGTTACAGAGCTACAGAGATACAGAGTTACAGAGATACAGAGAGTTACAGAGAGATAAAGAGAGATACAGAGTTCCAGAGAGATACAGAGAGATAGAGAAATACAGAGTTCCAGAGAGATACAGAGAGTTACAGAGAGTTACAGAGAGATACAGAGAAATACAGAGTTCCAGCGAATTAGAGAGACACAGAGATACAGAGAGATACAGGGTTACAGAGAGATACAGAGAGATACAGAGTTACAGCGAGATACAGAGATACAGCGATACAGAGAGATACAGAGTTACAGAGAGATACAGAGTTCCAGAAAGATACAGGGAGATACAGAATGTAACAGAGAGATACAGAGAGTTACAGAGAGATACAGGTAGATACAGAGTTACAGAGAGATACAGAGATACAGAGAGTTACAGAGAGAAACAGAGAGATACAGAGAGATACAGAGTTCCAGAGAGATAGAGAGAGTTCCAGAGAGATACAGAGAGTTCCAGAGAGATACAGAGAGTTCCAGAGAGATACAGAGAGATACAGAGAGATACAGAGAGATACAGAGTTACAGCGAGATACAGAGATACAGAGATACAGAGAGATACAGAGTTACAGAGAGATACAGAGAGATACAGAGTTCCAGAGAGATACAGAGAGTTACAGAGATATACAGAGAGATACAGAGATATACAGAGAGATACAGAGTTACAGACAGATAGAGTTACAGAGATACATAGTTACAGAGAGATACAAGAGATACAGATACAGAAAGATACAGAGTTACAGAGAGATACAGAGATACAGACAGATACAGAGAGATACAGAGTTCCAGAGAGATACAGAGATACAGAGAGAAACAGAGAGATACAGAGAGTTACAGAGAGATACAGAGAGTTACAGAGAGATACACAGAGACAGAGTTACAGAGAGATACAGAGATACAGATACAGAGAGATAGAGTTACAGAGAGATAGAGAGTTACAGAGAGATACAGTTACAGAGAGATACAGAGAGAAACAGTTACAGAGAGATACAGAGTTACAGAGAGATACAGAGATACAGATACAGTTACAGAGAGATACAGAGATCGAGTTACAGAAAGATAGAGTTACAGAGAGATACAGAGTTACAGAGAGATACAGAGAGTTACAGAGAGATACACAGTTACGGCTGCTGCTTCCCTGCTGTAGTGGAGGCGTCTGGGCCTAAGGGGGGGGGGAGGATGGCAGTCTTGCTCCTGGTCTCTCGGCCCCTGATCATTACCCTCCCCCTCTGAAGGCCGCCATGTTCACAGCCGCCATGTTTCTCCCCAGCGCCCAGACCCCCCCACCCCCCACCCCCCCTTTCATCTCTGCTCTGCTCGCAGGCAGCACACAATTAATTACAGACCGGGCTCCAGACACCAAATTGTCATTTGTGGTCAGGAATAATTGCATTAGGGTTTCAGCTCCTTTTG